>NC_066880.1:6455241-6650241 GCF_022985175.1 Labeo rohita | reverse complement strand
TGCGATCATGCATCAGTATACTGACCTCACGGCAATGTATTTTGGCAATGCAGTGCAATGTGGTGGTTAGTGATAGCAATAAATCTGCCAGGACAGTGACAAATAAAGAATGGTTTTTGATTTTTAGTTCACTTCGAGTAAGTATTTTGTTAAAAAAAAAAAAAAAAAAAGGAAAAGAAAAGAAAAGAAAAGAAAAAAAGTCTATTTTATGTTGGCAAACTTTCATATTAATCAATGTGTCTTCAGGTTTTCAACTTTTTAATGCCAAGAATCTTACTGGCCTTCATGAAATAAAAATGCAGAATTGTGTATTTTATTTTATTAATTGTGTTTAAAAAAAAAAAAAAAAAAAAAAAAAAAAAAAAAAAAAAAATTGAATTATTACACTTAAATGTAAACTATTCAAATAAAAAAATACAATCTGGAAATAACATGGGTAATATTAACTTGACATGAAAAATAAATTAAATTAAAATTAAAGTTGTTATATTTAAAGGACGTTTTTAAATCCAAGAAGCCATAAATATGACAATCTTGTAGGCCTTCATGAAATAAAAATGCTATTTTATTTTTATATTGTGTATTTTTTTTCTTCACAAAAACAGATAACATTTGAATGATTACACTTAAATGTAAACAACTGAATTTAAATAAATACAATCTAGAAATAGCATTGACAATATTAACTTAACATGAAAATTAATGAAATGAAATGAAATGAAATGAAATTATTAAATTAAATTACCACCAAATCAGCATATTAGAATGATTCAGTGTTGAATTACTCTTAAATGTGAACAATTTAAATGAATAAATACAATCTGGAGATAACATGGATTAAAATAAAATAAAATAAAATAAAATAAAATAATAAATAACATAATAAATAAAATAATACAATTAAATTAAATAATAATAATAAAAAAAACACCAAATCAGCATTTTAAAATGATTTCTAAAGCATCATATGACAATCTTACAAGCATCTATGAAATATAAATGCAGAAAAAAAAAATCACAATAAAGCCATACATTTTGAATTATTACAATTAAAAGTAAACAATTTAAAGAAATAAATGAATAATGGAAAAAAAAAATATGGAAAAAACACGGATAGTATTAACATTAAAATTAAATGAAATTAAATTAAATGTATAAAAAATTAAATTAAAATATATTACAATTAAAAACTTCTTCTAAATTGAGAAAAATGATATATATATATATATATATATATATATATATACATGCATACATACATACATATATATATATAAATTAGATAATTATTACATATAGCTAGATGATTAAAGGATGATTAAAGATTTATGATTAAAGGATGGCTTCAAACTGTAAATAGAAAGCTTAATGAAACAGTAATATTTTCAAACCCTGGAAAGGTGTTAACATTATTGTGCTGAAGATCAATAAGTTAACACATTAAATCACATAAAGAGCAAGATCAGCTGAGAGCCTCTTAGAAATTGCAATCAACAGGTGAAAATGATGAAAAAGAAAAACCACTATTGGCGGTCGACTAGATCCAACAAGACGTATGGAGAAAAGACTGTAGAACAACTCATCCCCCCCAAGGCTGCTCAATCAAAAGGGCCGCATTAAAAAATTAATAAGAAATTTCAAAGGAGTGAAAAGGGCATGGTGAAAACAGCTCGGCGTGAATCAATCCATGATGTGCTCTATTTAGCGTTTTCAAAAACCACAGGCTATTGAATTTTACATATTCCACAGGCCTTAAATGTCTTTTTCGACCAGTGCGTGCCCCTGCAGAGAGTGAGTAAGGCAGGAAAGACGCATGCCTCTCGTCTCACTCAGAAGAGACAGTGTGAAGAGAGACTCGACAGGCCCACTCTTCCGTTTTATTTAGCCGTTCAATAAAAATCATCTTGATGAGCTGCAGGGATCAATAGAGCCTCTCCACCCCCTGATCGAGTGCGTTAAACCCTCACACTCACCGTCACAATTGTCCTCTCAACTCCTAACCACAAACTTCTGTAATCACTCGTAGTTTCGAAGTCGGCTCGGTTTCACACAGGTTGACAGTCATCTATGTTGCTGTCTGAGTATCACTGATATCAGCAGAGACCTTAAATCATCTCTAGAGGCAAATGGTATCTGTTTTCATGCTTCTTGATATTTCTAGGTGATTCAGCAAGCACTTGAGATGAAAAGCTTGCGTAATGTGCAAATTATCACTTATAAAATCACGCGAGTGGAACTATAATCACACAGCTTTCATTATACTCACACATCTGAGGAAAAGACATGTCCTTGTTTTAAGTGTGTGATGAAAAATTTGCCCTTCATACTAAAAAGAAAACAGACGAGAGACTTATTAGTCGAGCATCTTAGCCTTGATTAAATCAATGCTCACATATGAATTAAACAATGAGATTTTGAGGGAATAAGCTTACAATATCTGTACTGAAATATGAATAAGGTTGTAATGGAGATAAACGATTAAATATATGGGTAATTTTTTTTCTTTTCTCGATTGCTTTTAGGCCTTAGATTTCTTTTAAAGATTTATTACAATGACTTAAAATAAAATAAAATAAAATAAAATAAAATAAAATAAAATAAAATAAAATAAAATAAAATAAAATAAAATGACATAAAATTAAAATAAAATAAAATAAAATAAAATAAAATAAAATAAAATAAAATAAAAAAATAAAATAAAATAAAATAAAATAAAAAAATAAAATAAAATAAAATAATAAAATCAAAAAAAATAAAATAAAATAAAATAAAATAAAATAAAAAAATAAAATAAAATAAAATAAAATAAAATAAAATAAAATAAAATAAAATAAAATAATAAAAATAAAATAAAATAAAATAATAAATCTTAAAGTTTATAAATGGTTATAAAAATGTAATTTTTTAAATGTAATTCTTCATGCAAAATACATTTTTCTTTTGATTTTATGATCAAATTTGAACGTTCTCGACAATATAATAATACAAAATTAAATAAAATCTAAAATAAAATAAAATAAAACTTAAAGTTTATAAATTGTTATAAAAATGTCATTTTTAAACATAATTCTTCATGCAAAATACATTGTTCTTTTGATTTCATGATCAAATTTGAACATGTTCTCGATAATAAAATACAAAATAAAATAAAATAAAATCCTAAAGGTTATAAATAGTTATAAACATTGTCATGCTTATCAAATTTTATTTTTTAAAATGTGATTCTTCGTGCCAAATACATTTTTCTTTTGATTTTGAGATCAAAATCATACATGTTCTCAGTAATAAAATAAAAATCTTAAAGTTTATAAATGGTTATAAAAATTTATTTTTTTAAATAAAATTCTTCATGCAAAGTAAACTTTTCCTATGATTTCATGATCAAATTTGAACATGTTCTCGACAATATAATAATAGAAAATGAAATAAATACTAAAATAAAATAAAACTTAAATTGTTTTAAAAATGTCATTTTTAAACATAATTCTTCATGCAAAATACATTGTTCTTTTGATTTCATGATCAAATTTGAACATGTTCTCAATAATAAAATACAAAATAAAATAAAATCTTAAAGGTTATAAATAGTCATAAACATTGTCATGCTTATAAAATGTATTTTTTAAATGTAATTCTTCATGCAAAATACTTTTGAGATCAAAATCAAACATTCTCGATAATAAAATAAAATAAAATAAAATTCTTCATGCAAAATACATTTTTCTTTTGATTGAGATAAACTTTGAACTAGTTCTCGAGAGACTTAAGATTCACTCTCCTATGTCTGTTGACCAAAAGAATAACTGAAACACTAACAGCACTGAAACACTTCAGAGCTTATAAACATATTTTAACTATTTACCAAATTACCTTTTAGAAGTTAAACTTTTTACCGTCTTCCTCTTCTGACAAAACAGCTAAAATACTTACAGCTCATCCTGGACTACACAAATTTTAGTCCAATCAGAAACTCTCCAAATCAAGAATGTCCCGCACCTACACTCTCAGGAAAAAAGGTACAAGAGCTGTCACTGGGGGAAGAGCTGGAAAGGTTCCCTTTCCACTGGTAAACTTTTGTACCTTTTTACCCCTTAAAAGTACATATTAGTACCTTAAGAGTACATACTAGTACCTTTTAATTAGTACCACCCCAGCTTTTGTACCTTTTGTGTAAATACCACTTGCAACTGACTAGCAAATCATGGTTAATGGCTGCGACAAAGGTAACTAATGCCTATTGGCCGCTTAAAAAACCTTCAGCAAACCCTGTCCAATACTCTGCTTCAAAAGGAAAAACATCAACTCAGGAGATGTGATAAAATGGTATTGAATGAATTCTTTTCTCATTAAATGGGATTATGTCCAATCTCTGACAACATTTGTTTGGGATTTTAATTAAAATGTGCACAGGTTAATGCTTTTCTCTGGTGGTACATGCCATTGGCTACTGTAGTTAAAGTTCTTTCACCTGTTTGAGTCACCGGGTTGGTTAACACAGGCAAGTTGACACTGACAAAGCCAGGCTGATCTCCCAAGACAAGACCCTAAACAGGTCTGCTAGAGTTTACTGATTTCTAGCACCTCCAGCTAAACCTCCTATAGTATGTCTTCATAGCACTTTGACACACACAATTTCCTCTTAATGTATGCGTACCTAGAGATGCTGAATGATAATATTTAATTGATGACTGCCATGGTAAATTACCATGAGAAAGAAGCAGGCAGTTGGTGCCAGTCCCCTCAAAGTCAAATTACATCTTGTGTTTGCTTTGTCCTTGCTTTAGTGGAAAACCATGGATGGTTGAGTCGCGTTCTGTGACCACGGAGGACTTTGAGAAGCTGGCATCTGGTGCCAAAGCCTTGCTATTCATTAATTTTAATGAACACTATTGACTTGTTAAATTCCTGTGTGAATCTGGTTTTATGAGTCCTGTCATCCTTCAGGCAGTAAAGACGCTTCCTACACCTCTCTGCAGAGACATACAACAAAAACAATGATCTATATTCTAGGATTATTAACTAGAGAGGAAGAAAGTAGAAGAAAGTGAGTTCAGTCTGAGGGGTGGAAGATAAACTCATCTTTTAAGTCTGAAAGAAGTGGGAGAGAGAGTAAAAAACTACTTTGTTGCTTAAATGTTGCTTACCACAGAAAGTAATTTCGATTTGTCCCTCAGGTTTTTTATTTTTAAATTCTGGTTACAGTAAAGCAGTTTTAACTGAGGTAAATTGGGTGATGCACATACAAGGTTTCAATACTCTTTAAATAAAATAAAAAATAACAACAAAAAAAAACTGGCTGTAATTTTGCCTGCCAGGATTAGTAGGAGATTTTATTATTCTTAAAAAAATAAAAATAAAAAATAAAAATAAACTGAAAAAGAAAAAGAAAAAAGACAAACAGACAACTATTCAAAATTACAACAAAAAAAGATGCTGTCAAAATAACAACTTTGCCAGCCAGGGTTAGTGTGAGATTTTATAATTCTATCAGTATATATAAAGGGTTACACATTTTGCCTTTTATTAAAAAAACAAAAAAAAAACAAAGGACAAACAGACAACTATTCAAAATTACAACAAAAAAGAAGCTGTCACAATAAAAACAACTGAAAAAGGCCTTTTATAAAGAAAAAGCCACAAACAAATAAATAAATAAACAGAAAAGGAAAACAGATAACTATTCAAAATTGCAACAAAAGACATGCAGTCAAAATAAAAACAACTAAACTATTCAGACAAAAAGAACAGTTCAAAACTATTTCACTGGTAAAGGACATAGTAATTACCTTTAACATATCCTTTAACCATTAAATATTGGCTGTAATTTTGCCAGCCAGGGTTAGTAGGAGATTTTATTATTCTATCAATATATACAGAGGGTTACACAATTTTGCCTTTTATTAAAAAAAAAAAAACTAAAAACCACAAAATAACTAAAAACCACAAAATAACAATAATAATAAACAAAAAAGCCCCCAAAAATAAAGTAAAATAAAATAAAATAATAAAATAAAGAACAGAAAAAAAGAGAAAAGTCAGATAACTATTCAAAATTACAACAAAAAAGAAGCTGTCATAATAAAAAACAACTGAAAAAAGCCTTTTATAAAGAAAAAGCCACAAACAAATAAATAAATAAACAGAAAAGGAAAACAGATAACTATTCAAAATTGCAACAAAAGAGATGCAGTCAAAATTCAAAATCAAATTCAGACAAAAAGAACAGACAAGTTCAAAACTATTTTACTGGTAAAGGACATAATAAGTACCTTTAACGTATCCTTTAACCATTAAATATTGGCTGTAATTTTGCCAGCCAGGATTAATAGGAGATTTTATTATTCTATCAATATACATATATAAAGGGTTAGACAATTTTGCCTTTTATTTAAAAAAAAGAAAAGAAAGAAAAAACACAAAATAATAATAATAATAATAATAATAAAAAGCCATAAAAATAAAGTAAAATAAAATAAAAAAATAAAATAAAGAACAAAAAAAGAAAAAAGGCAAACAGGCAACTATTCAAAATTACAACAAAATATACTGTCACAATAAAAACAACTGAAAAAGACCTCTTATAAAGAAAAAAGCCACAAATAAACAAACAAACAAACAGAAAAAGACAACAACTATTCAAAATTACAGCAAAAAAGATGGAATCAAAAATAAAAACAACTGAAAAAGTCAGACAAAAAGAACAGACATGTTAAAAACTATTTTCACTGGTAAAGGACATAGTAATTACCTATAACATTTCCTCTAACCATTATGGATCTACTGCGTCTCGGATGAAGCTGTGTTTGTTTGTGCTGGCAGAAGGATGTTTTTTGTAGGCGTATTCATTCCATAATGTCCCTCTCAGCCCAAACAAATAAGCGCTCCGGTTTAAGGTGCTCCTCTTTGGTTTGAGAGAATTCCTCCACCCATACTCTGTAAGAAAAGCTCCTTCAGTCTCCAAGGAGATCTCTTTCACTTCTGTCTCCACTTCTTTTCTCCCTCTGTAGTCCTGAGAAACAACACTTAAGCTTGTGTTTTGATGTTGAATTTAATTGGAAAGGAAAACACGGCCATGTAGAGTCTAAATCAGTGCTGTGTTTGACCTCATTGAGACCATCTGTTGAATTTGTATAAAGGACAGCGAGATGCCAGCAAACATCGTGTCAATCAAACCCAGGCGATGTGTCTCAGGCTCCCAGAGGATCTCAGCGCTTTGTCTCATTACGGTCCTTCCTGTGCTGCCCGCGTTCAGACACAGATTTTATTTTTTCATGTAATGACAGAAAGGTTGGTTGTAGCCGCTCATTATTGATGACAATCTTGAAGTGGTGGCTTCATAAATATGGAACCTGGGCCTGTTTACCCGATCAGGAGTGCCCAGGGAGACATTTATCAAAAAGGAAAGAGTGCCAAAAGGCTGGAAACTTTCCATACCCCTGGGAGGGAAGTAAAGGGCACGTAGGCTGGGCATTAGTCAGAAGGGACAGCGAATGCTGTGATTTTGAAGCTTAAACACATAGTTCTCACGAAAACGAAAATAAAATTTGCTCGCCGATATTACGCTCCAAACTTGTAAGACTTTCTTTCTTTTGTAGAACACAAAAGGTGATGTTTTTTTAAAGAATATTCTGGACAGTGTTTTCGAAAGTGATGAAATAAAGTGCAATGAAAGCGAAGAGGGACTGGGCTGGCAAGCTCCAAAAATAAAACAATAAATAAATTAAAAAAACTAATAAATAAATACATGCATACATTCATTCATGCACTATATTCCAGATAGCCTGACTCTCAAGCCGTATGGCAGAATTGTGTGAGGAACAATGCAGAATTCAAGTAGCGATTCCCGATTTGTGTATGACTGAGTCAGATTAATTAATCATTTTATACAGTTCACAGAACCAGCCTGTATAATTCGTTCATAAATCAAACTGAACTCTTCAGTTCTACTCATTGCCTCAGTGATTTGGTTGCAGCTGTTAACACATCATTGGAGGGTAGGATTATCAATAATTAACAATTTAAACTTTCTGTTAAAGCTATCGAATTCATAAAACTTTGGATATAGTGCATAAGTCATTTAGACTACATTTTTGAAGCTTGAAAGCTTTAGTCCCTCCCTAATCAATGCAACTGCATGCTAAAGAGCATCAAGCACATTATTTAAAGGGGGCCTTTTATGCAAAAATCACTTTTATAAGGCAGATGGTTTGAGCTGGTTTAAGCTGGTCCTGAGCAAGGGCTAGTTGCATAGGACCAGCACATGACCAGATTAAACCAGCTCATAACCCACTTATAACCAGCTCAGGACCAGCTCAAACGAGCTACCATGCTTCAATAGGAATGAAAGTTATGGTAAAATTATGGTATAATGGTAAAAATTTCCCTACTCATTTTTTTATAATCCCAATAAATCAAAAACAGTCTCTCTAAGACACGTGATTCCAGATTTCTCCCAAATGGGGAGAAATCCCACCCATTTGTGACGTTCTCTGCCCTATTAGCAAAGACACAGCCCTAAGTGAGACGAATCAGTCCGCCATTACTGTTTTCTTGCTGTAACTGCTGGAGAAATACAATGTTAGCGCTGAAGAGGCATTACAAGTGTTCGATGCACCAACGAACATAAGACTCTCCATAGACTCCCTCCATCTGAGCCGCTGAGGACACTGTGGTTTAGTGTTGTCACGATACCAAAATTTTGACTTTGATACAATACCTGACTAAAATATCACAATACTACCTGATGCTACGACAAAAAAAATAGTGAGCAACTACCGAGCATACAGGTATGTAGAGATTTTTGCTATATATGAGGATAAAGCCAAATCTTATAGTAATTTTATTTCACAATAACAATTTATATCATCATATTGTCATTTTTTGTTATTTAATCTTTGTTATTAATAATAAGAACCTAGATGCAAGTAACAAACTACTTGCATACTGTATTTTCTTAGTAACATATGCTATTAAGTGCAAATAGCGATAGATGCTATTTGCACTAAATGAAAATAGTAATTAGATGCTATTTACACTAAGTGGAAATAGCATATTTTCTTAGTAACATGCTATTTACACTAAGAGCAAATAGTGATAGATGCTATTTACACTAAGTGAAAATAACAATAGACGCTATGCTAAAATAGCAGGATTTCCTGCTATTTATCATACTTATTGCAAATAGAGGCAATTATCTGCACCTCAGTATTGTAGTACATTATAAAATAATATGCAATAATAACGCATTGAGTGTAAATTATTAAATGAATGCTGCCTTATTGGGACAATAAGCCCTCCTTGCATCTACCCTAACCCTAACTGAACCCTCAACTTTTCGATTATTTCCTTCATTTTTATTGAAAATAAATGTCTTTCCGCCAAAATGCGGATTCGAACATGGGTCAATCACGTTTGAGATTACAAAGATTACAGCATGCGCTTTACCATCTGTGCCACTAGAGCTGCTGTTTAACAACTGTTGTTTGTAGTGTTGACTAAACCAATCACACACTGGTGGGCGGAGTTAGTGTAAATAGCCTCTGCCAACAAGGCAGGCTATTAGCACTTAGTGTAAATAGACACTCTGAAAAATTATCTGTCGGGTATTTTGAGCTAAAAACGTCAAATATGCGCTGTGGGGAACTTCATTGAATAATGACAGTTTTCTAGTCTATGAAGTCAGTATACACTGTGGTGTCTAGAATCAGACAGCTTTTAAAGACAAAACATGAATTTGCATGAAAACGACCAGTTGTGAATGTCATTTTTCCTAAGAGCAAAGAAAGAGATCTCCAGGACTGAGGGAATGAATCTGCATGCTCCATGGATCCTTCCGGATTGAGGTGAGGATGGCTGGAATGAATGAGTCGAGTGTGAAAGTGGATGAAGGGCTCTTTGGAGAGGGCTGGTAGAGCTCCTCAAGCCAACGAAGAACAAGCGGCTTCTACCCAGGGTCTGGCTAACGCATTATTACGCTATTATTTCCCACTAACACAAACTCCACTCCCAGAGTGGCCCAATTAGAGCATCAGCGACGCTTAGAATACATTAGCCATTTTTCTTTTCATTCTTTTTTTGTATGTTAAACCACCAGGCATGCAGCCTTTCGATAACATGCTCTCCATGAAAATAAACTGTTTTGAAAACAGGACAATTGAGTGTACTTTACGAAACAAGACTTTTCGTATCAATCTGACCTTTAGTGAATATAATGTTATCATAATCTCTAAATAATTTAACGTCGTTACGCAATCTACAATTACTTGTCAATGCACACCTACGCCCAAGGACGAGGAACCAAGAAAAATTTCATTCTCCTTGAGCAGTCTTGTGTGTGCACATACAAAACCTTGAGCGCCGTGCCTTATCATTACAGCTCGAGGGGAGATAATGAAAGAATACAGAAAGGATCTTGTAAACAGCCAGCTAGTTTCTTTTGAATCTTCCTTCCAACGCCAAACGGTGCGTTCTAATCTACGCGTTGGTTTTGGCAGTCACCCATCAACGTGCCGAATCGTAATCTGATCCGACACTCAGTAAAGTCACCCTTTTCAAATGAGCTTTAACACCACTAGGCTATATTTCTAAATTCACTTAGACAGCTAAAGCCTTAAATGTTCTCCAAAACTGAATGGAGTCCAGCACAGAAAGGCTCCATTCACACAGTTATTGTTTGAATTGATAATGATCAGAACCAAAGATGGATTGCATAAACGAACAGCTAAAGTCAAAATAAATTTGCAGTCCAACCCAGACGTCAGCATAAACTGGTTACCTCAACAAAAAGGCAATAGGTTTTTCCATTGCAGAAAATTTGCACCAGTGAAAACCAATGAAATCTTTAAAAATGACTACAGTTGAGGAATTTTGAAGCCTAAATAAAATAACCAGAAATAAAAAGCTAAAATTAGGCTATAAACCCTAACTCTATGGTGCCATTAATTCAGTGCCACCACCACTAAGCTTCCAACAAATCTTTCAATCTTTATTTAAAATCGGAAAAAAGTTTGAGTCATACAAGTTTTCAAAAGCGTGATCATAAACACAAAGAAGCTGTGAAGGCGGACTAGTGAGTACATTAAATTCCCTATTCAGTGTGATGATGATAAATGTCACCAACAGTTTATTTAGTCACTTGTTACTCATTTAGTTACTTGTTAGCAATTGCTTTTTCAAGACATATAAAATCTTGAAAAATTGAGGTATTACTGATGTTGTAGAATAAAACATGAAAATCTCTTGAGCTATTACCACAGACCTTATATCAGGCATTTAACCAAAAATCAATTAAAAAACATTGATGGAATTGGAATTTAAAAAATGCTAACTCGTTTCAAGGTTTTTGAACTCATTGCCACAGCATTCTCTTCTTGCAATAGTCACGAATAATGTCTGTAATCATACTGACACTGACAAATAAGGCGGTAGCTACTGTAGCACTGTGAAGTCTTATTGCAGTTGACACAATGTGATTCAATTAATAAATCTAAATGAGGCACTTTTTCATCTGTCAAAACTTAATTAACTGACAGTGGCTTTAAATGCAAACAATACAAATCAAGTAAACAGTGGAGAGTGGCTATTACGCTATCTCTAAGTGCGATTTCACTCTCATATATGGGTTGATAATAGAATGCGTTTAGCACTTTAACTAAAGTAAACTGAATATATTCGTACATGGTGCTCTATAAACAGAGCAATATTTCGCATCTGTGTGAATGTAGCCTATGTGGAAACTCTTACACTGATTTCAGAGATCAATTAAATCAAGGTCTGCTGGCTGTTTTGGAGACTCGTGACAGGGCACAGGTGTGGCAGGTGGTCAGGATGCCACTGGTGGAGGTTGGGAACAAAATGAGCATCGGTGTGTGCTGTGATGAGAGGTGCTTCTGGCTTCAGGGACACTGTGGAAAATAGAATTAGGGGCCACATGATAGGCGTGTCACCCTCCGACATCTGTCCAGCCCATATGGACCGAGTGTGTTCGTGCCACTGGGAGTGTCTCCTGACATCTTTGGAGGAATCTAGAATGAGACGTCGCTGATTACTGCTTGTCTGTGTGTGTGAATGAGAGAGTGTACTGTTTGACAATGCCTTTTAAATTGCATTTTAATTCCTAAATTTGAATTGTGGTAGCAAAAAGGATGTGGAATTGTAATTTGACTTTGAAATGTAAGGAAGTGAAATTACAGTTTTTCTCAGTCGCTTTGGTGCATTTCTCACAACACTATTTACATTTGCACAACATTTACTTTAACCTCCACAACATTTAGTCATTTGTGCACATCATAGTAGCAGTTTCTCATTCCTTCCAACAAATTGCAAATGCTTTTGGACATGCATCAATTGCTTTCATACAACTCTCTGCTGTTTTATAACATTATCATTTGCTTATGTCATGTCAGTCAAAATTAACTAAACTTGTGAATGCTGAATAGTCATTCCATATAAAACTAATAGTCCTCATTTCATTGCTTGAGTCATTACATACAAAAATGTTGAACTAGTTGTCAAAATCTGTCAAGCAAATTTTATAAAAAAATTTAAATCTTTTTTTTCCTGAAAATGTCTTCTAAATTGAACAATTTCTGCAAATGTGCATGAATGATTTACAGACCTATGTATGTTGTAGGTTCAGTTCCAATATGTACTGCAATATTGTTTACAATTGTGCACAGCTCTACCCAAAGGGAGTTTATGTTTGTTGTAAATAAGGGTGTATTTATTCGTTTGCACAATGCTTTGAATAAATTAGAATTGCAAAGAGCATATGAAGTAAAAATGTGAAACATACATATTCAGTGTCTTGTACTCAGATACCTCACTAAATACAGTAATGTCTAGCTTTACTGTAGTTTTCAAATGGCTGTGCAAATAGTATATAGTGCTGTCTTGAGCATTTTCAGGAAGTGTCACCAAAATCTGACTTTTTTGCATAGGAAAAAATTTACAGAGTAAACTGTCATAATGAAAACATGACAAAGCCATTTGACTATTTTGTTCATAAACAATGGTGTCAGGACTTTTCATCTTGATGACACTGACACACACACATGAATACTTGCTTTTGAGGAATGAGCTATCCATTTTGAGCAAGTGACACGCTTTTGCAGGTTATCAACTAGGTTTTGCAGTTTGTACTAATTGTTTTGAGAAATGCATTAACTGTTGTGCAAATGTAAATAGTGTTGTGAGAAATGCACCAAAGCGACTGAGAAAAACTGTAAAGTGAACTAAAATTGAATGAAACTATAATATAGACAGACAGACAGATAGATAGATAGATAGATAGATAGATAGATAGATAGATAGATAGATAGATAGATAGAATAAACGAATGCCAGTCATACAGGCAGAACAAACGAACAAACGATAGAAAGGTAGAATGATGGGGCGACAGACAGAACAATAGATATAGATAGATATAGATAGATAGATATTAGAACAAATGAATGCCAGACAGACAGAACAAACGAACGAACGAACGACAGACAGACAGACAGACAGACAGACAGACAGACAGACAGACAGATAGATAGACAGATAGATAGATAGATAGATAGATAGATAGAATAACTGAACGGCAGACATACAGAGAGAATGAATGATAGAATGACAGATAGACAGACGAACGACAGACAGACAGACAGACAGACAGATAGATAGATAGATAGATAGATAGATAGATAGATAGATAGATAGATAGATAGATAGATAGATAGATGGAATAACTGAACGGCAGACATACAGAGAGAATGAACGATAGAATGACAGATAGAGCGATAGACGAAAGAACGATAGATAGATAGATAGATAGATAGATAGATAGATAGATAGATAGATAGATATTAGAATGAATGAATGCCAGACAGACAGAACAAACGAATGAACGACAGACAGACAGACAGACAGATAGATATATAGATAGATAGATAGATAGATAGATAGATAGATAGATAGATAGATAGATAGATAGATAGAAAGAATAAACGAACGTCAGACATGCAGGCAGAACAAACGATAGAAAGGTAGAACGATAGAACGTTAGACAGAACGATAGATAGATAGAACGATAGATAGATAGAACGAATGAACGTCAGACAGACAAAATGAATGAATGAACGAATGACAGACAAACAGACAGACAGACAGACAGACAGATAGATATAGACAGATAGATATTAGAACGAATAAATGCCAGACAGACAGAACAAACGAACAAACGACAGACAGACAGACAGACAGACAGACAGATCGATAGATAGATAGATAGAATAACTGAATGGCAGACATACAGAGAGAATGAACAATAGAATGACAGATAGATAGAGCGACAGATAGATCGATAGAACGAAAGAACGATATATAGATAGATAGATAGATAGATAGATAGATAGATAGATAGATAGATAGATATTAGAACGAATGAATGCCAGACAGACAGAACAAACGAACAAATGACAGACAGACAGAAAGACAGTATAGATAGATAGATAGATAGATAGATAGATAGATAGATACATAGATAGATAGATAGAATAAACAAACGCCAGACATGCTGGCAGAACAAATGATAGAAAGGTAGAACGACAGAACGTTAGACAGAACGATAGATAGACAGAATGATAGACAGACAGACAAAATGAATGAATGAACGAACGACAGACAGACAGACAGACAGACAGACAGACAGACAGACAGATAGATAGATAGATAGATAGATAGATAGATAGATAGATAGATAGATAGATAGATAGATAGATAGACAGATAGAACGTTTAATGGATCAGTTTTATGATTTCTCCACATATACCCAGATGAATAACAGGCCTGGTAATATCAAATGTGTGGTTTAAGTATGTCAGGGCTGGAAGGGGTTTTCTTGGCCAGATCCTGCTCTGAGAGCTGAAAGTGGGTTAACTGGCTTTAGGTCTGAAGCTGGATAATGATGAGGAAAAGAACTGAGGGGAAACAAGAGACACTCGTGTGCGGAAACCACAAGAGGCGATGGTAAGGGGATGGAGAGAGACTGACAGAAGGAACGGAGGAACGAAGGAGCGAGTGTGTATGAGAGAGAGAGAGGAGGTGGAGCAGGAAGCTCGGGGGCAGCCTGGGAGGCGGTCTTTAATTGGCAGGGTTGTGTGAGCCTGGATGACCACCAAGCGGGACTGGCACAAATGTCCAGAGGGCAGAGACGGACCCTGGCACCACATGGCACCACCATAACCAGCCTCTCCAACCCTCCACATAGCTCCTTCTCCCTCCGCTTCTGCCTTCCCACAATCCCACAGGCACTTCCATCTGCCTCTCTCAACCAAACGCCCTCATTACGGCAAGAGAGAGAAAGAGGGAAGAGTTGAGAAGTAACTGAAAGTATCGATGCTACTAACTTCAGTGAGCTACTTTTTGCAACAAGTAGCAGTGCAGAATAAAATCGCTAGTTTTTATCTCACACTGTATTTTCTGTGTCTTTTTTTAGCCAGGTAAGGCAATAATATCAGCAACTTAAAAAATGAGAAATTTACTTCAATAAAAATAAAATAAAATAAATGCATTTTTTTTTTACTTTAAAAAATAGATTCTTCAAAAGAACACCAAGGCTAGCTAGTTTTAACTATTGAAAAAGCAGAACAACATTAATAAATTAGAAAAAAAAAAGGCTTTTCTAACACTGAGAGAAAGGGAGAGAAATTAAACAAAGAAAGTGTATTTGTTGACTGACTTTCAAATTTTTCCTTTCTTCCTTATAGCAAAGCCAATATTTGTAATAGCCAGACCAATATTAGTTATTCATTCAAAAACACACTCCAGCATTCTTTGTTGAACAAACAGAACTGCTGAGAAATGCAAGAAGACTGAGGATTTGTACCAAGAAAAAGTGGCCGTTGCCTTTAGATGCCTGGTTGTCCTTCACCAAAAGGGGTCAAAGGTCATTAGTAAGCAGTGACCGTTTACAAAGAGAGACAGATGAGCACAGAGCCGGGTGGCCGTCTGCTCACGTACTTAAATGGTAAAAGAACTGCGTGCCTGACCACCACAGTCATTGTGTTTACGTTAAGAGCAGCTCTTGTTTAAGCAAGTTTTGACTAGACAAGAGTAACGGCGCTTGGAATAATGAAGAGACGGACTGCTGTTGAGAACACACACACATACACACACTCGCTTACAGTACATATACACCCAGTTTATTTAAACATAATGACCCTATTACAAAGAAACCGTCGTGCTATTAATGTACGTAACGTACAGACATTCCTGCGGGACCAACATCAACACACTCGGGAAGGAAACGGCAGCCATCAATGAAGTGTTTATTTTATTGTGCCAGACAGACCAAACAAGACCGCTCAGAGTGTTTAGAGAGCGACCGAAATGAACTCAGGAAAAGTGCTTTGGGCTTATTTTAATGGCTTTTATTCTAACACTGGAACTAACTATCAGTATAACATGAAACATTTCACCTATATACACAAACAAACTGTAAATAAGTTTCGCATGTATAAATATATACTTATTATACGCCGTGCCAAAATAAAATACGATGTGATATTGAGTCTAGTACAAACAACTTGAGACATAGAAACAAGCACACAAGTATTGATGACATGACAAACCTATAAGCTTTGCTTATGAATATTACAGTTTTTCTCAATTGCTTAAACACATTTCTTGAAATTATGCCTCGGTTTTGCAAAACTCTAGACACAAATCCGTAACTTCTAACTCAATTCCCCGAACTTACTATATTCAGGTCAAAATGAAGCTCTCCACTCAAAACAATTCAATCTTGCTGAAAAAAACAAACTTTTCTCTTAGACATGACACACAAACCCTCAAAAACACACACACTACAACACAGTTTTACACACTGATGAGATCAATTCAAAACAATACTACGAAAACTGGTAACAAGTGTTGCTTGAAAAAAAAAAAAATTCACATGATGAACACAACAAATGTATGCATTTGCAAGTGTTTTAATCCCTAATTTATTGTACTGTAGACAACAAAAATAATTGTTCTGCCCCAGCATCCTGTCTTTGGTCTGGAACAGGCCAAAGAACCTCCTCAACATCACAGACTAAATTGGCCCTGGACAGGCAGCAGTGGTAAAACTGCTGGTAAAAAAAGGTAGCACTCTTGCAAGCCTGATCCAACCCTGGCATGCATCAACTAAAATATATGAGACTGCTTGTTTTCTTGCCCTTGCCCTTCCTATTTCTCTTCCATGTTGTTGTCATCCTCCTCCTCCTTCGTCTCATCCTCTTTCTCTTTTACCTCCTACTCTTCCTCTTCGAAATTTCACATTACTGTATGCAGGGTTTATGACTGAAAAAGACCGGATAGGATTCACACTTACAATTTTAGTAGTCGTCGGACAAAAAAAAAAAATATATATATAGATAAAAAAGAAATAAATAAAATACAAATACATTACAAAGTCACTGTGAAATAGAAAAGAAAAAGAAATAAGAGTAAAGGCGGAAATATAAATTAGAAAGTCCACTGTCAGAATTTGTAACTCTTGTGTTGTCCTCTGTCTATTTATGCTTTCCAGTTGAAGGTTCATGAGATGTTGAGATGTACCTTTGAGCTGTTTCAGAGAACTGCTTTATCATTGGTTGATCTGTAGTTTCTACATTAGTGAAAGTCAATATTCACTTGAACAATTCATGGCAAATTTACAAAAAGTCTAATAGAAATGTGTAGAATATGCTTGACAGTTTATGACAACTAGATCAAAAATTTAGCATTTACTGTAAAGACATATTCCATGAGCTAATGACTTGATATTTTGAGGGGTAAGACTATAGCACAGAGAACTATATACATGTAATACATTTTGAGCAACATGACAATAGGAACTGATAATGTAGGAAACCGCAGACAAATCAGTTGCATAATCAGTTGCATGAACATACCAAAGCAAACGCAATTTGTTTTTAAAAAATTAGAAACATTTTATGATGTGCACAAGTGACTAGATGATGTGGAGGTTGAACAAGTAGTTTTGAGAATTTCATTTCTGAGCTGAGAAATGCACCAAACTGTAAGCTGACTTTGGCACTTTTATCTCCATCGAAGGTTCTGATTGGTGTGTGATAAATTTTGACTCCTAGTGTTTCCACTTGGGTAATTGTGTGCTAATTGAGCTCAAACTTTGCAGACTTGAGTGAACAATATTGAATACTAGTGCTTTCTAAATGACCACATGGGGTAAGCACTAAGAAATGTAGGGATTTGTGTGTAGAGTTTTGCAGTAACAGTTCACCAAATCTGACTCATGTGTTAAAGTAGGGGAATAGTGTTTATAGTTCAGGGAAATGGGTGTGCTTTTTGAAAAATGGCATTATGGTTTTGAAATTTTAGTTTAAAAGACTGGTTATAGTGTTTTAGCAATCGAGAAAAACTGTAAGTAGGTGTATAACATTACAGCCCAAGTTGTTACTTTCATGCATCTAGTGTACTGCAGAAAGTAGTCAAAACAAAGTTTTATGAGGTAAACACATTTATATTCAAGTCTCTGGCAAAACAGAGCAAAAATATTGCAGACATGGACGTACAATATTTTGTTCAATAAAATACTCTCTAGAATAACAAAGTCCCATAACTCTAAACACTGCAGTGCAAAAAAAAGTTTTTCCTGCTGAATATTTTTGTCTTGTTTTCCAGTACAAATATTTAAAAATTCTTAAGACATGTTTACAGTACTTGAGAAGATACATTTTTTTTTCATAAACAAGATTTATCAAAATTAAGTTTTTAAGAAAGAAAGAAAAATCTGTTAATTCTATAAGAAATATAATCTTGTTTTCCCTTGGAATTGTTCTTAGCCCACTGGCAGATTTTTTTTTTTTAAGAAAAAACTTATAGATAAATAGATTTTTAAATGAAGATATTTGTACTGGAAAAAACAAAAAAACTGACAAAAAATGAATTGAATTTGAAGATCAGAGTAAATTTAACTTATTTTGTCTTTGGGGAAACATGTACGTATCTTTTGTAGCTTCTGAAGGCCAGCACTGAATGAAAAAAAATATGATATTTAGGCAAAATAAGAAAAATGTACAAAGCTTCATTCTGTTCAAAAGTTTTCACCCACGGTTCTCAATGCATGGTTTTTCCTTCTGGAGCATCAGTGAGTGTTTGATCCTTCTGTAATAGTTGCATATGGGTCCCACAGTTGTCCTCAATGTGAAAAGATGGATCTCAAAATCATACAGTCGTTGTTGGAAAGGGTTCAAATACACAAAAATGCTGAAAAACCAAAAGTTTAACTTTTCAGGACAAACAAGGGACTCAAGAACAACTATCACAAAACAAAACAAAACAAAAACAGCTGTGAATCATTCAGGTAACAGTTTTTTGGTACAATTTTCAAAATAGTATTAAGAATCAAGTTTTTCAGTTTATATTTTCTATTTATTTTGCTTTTAAGAGTGTTGGAATACTTAGATATTTACTTTTTTCTCTTTTTTTTTGGAGTGTGTCTGTCTCAGACTGGCATTAGCAAATAGCAAATCATGGTTCATCATTTGGTTGTGCTAACATTATAATTTCTTTCGCTTCCCATTGATCGATTTGTGAAAGAAGTGACTAGGAGTTTGTCTTCATTGCTTCCATTATTGTTATACAAAGCAAAGCTGTAGTTGTTGTGTACAAAAGGTGCTTGTTTCTAAAGAAAAGCAGCAGTCAAAGAGGACGAGATGCTTGCTTCTTGAGAGGAAATGATGCATACTTATTGAATGCATGAGTGAAAACAGCATGCATTGGCTTCCTCTATATGTGTAGTGAGTCAATTGAAAAGAGCTCTTAGTATTCAACCAGTCTGTACCAGTCATCTTGCCTTGATTTCTTCCTCTGCAGCAAGTCTCTCTCTTTCTCTATCTGACACAGATATTGTATGGAGGAAAAATACCAGAGTCGCACACATTTTCTACCTAAACAAAAGCCTTTACATTTCAATTACAGTGAAATGATTGGCTGTTGCGTATTAATCTCGTCTTTTCATTAAACCCTTGTTTTTCACTCTCTTTCTTTCCCTCTTTTAGAGTGACAGACACCAAAGCCTCTTGGGATGTGAGGATACGGGCTTCTGAAGGAGGCCGTTTGTGTGTGTGCGTGTTTGTGTGGAAGGAATCTGGGATGCTGGGAGTCGTTGCCTAGTGTCACTTGCAAAGAGCTTTCTCATTAGAGTGGCACTGTCTGACATAATGCGAATTATCTTCCTGCTTTTGAAAAACCCATGTTTCAATTACCACAAAGGGAGCGCGGGTTAACAGCTGGATGCTCTGCGGATCTGCATTCATTACGCCGGCATCAATCTGGGCTGTTATGCTCTTCAAAATACAGGTTGCAAAAAGGTCTTTACAGACTGATGCTGTAGACGAACCGCAGAGAAGCAGATTCACAAGATTTAAACATTGTGTGTTAACATGAGACTACTGTGGTGAAATAGCTTACTAACCTAGTCTGAGCAAAATGATATCCTTCTTTCAACTGCTGTGACTTGTGCGTAAGGCTACTAGGTACTAGGATATAAAGTAATCTGTGTAGTACTGTTAACTACATGTTTTCAGTAAATAGAATAAAATATAAATAATGCGGGAGTCGCACACATTTTCTACCTAAACAAAAGCCTTTACGTTTTAATTACAGTGAAATGACTGGCTGTTGCATATTAATAGTAGGCTACCAGGTACTAGGATATAAAGTAATCTGTGTAGTACTGTTACCTAAATGTTCTGAAGTAGAATAAAATATAAATCATAGGTGAAAATGTAAAGAAATAGCTCACCCAAAAATGAAAATGTGCTGAAAGTTTACTCACCCTTGGATCATCCAAGATGTAGATGAGCTTGTTTCTTCAAACAAGTCACCAATGGATCCTCTGCAGTGAATGGGTGCCGTCAAAGGAAGAGTTTAAACAGCTGATAAAAACATCACAATAATCCATTATTGTGATTATCAATAATCAATTATTGATTATCATCAGCTGTTTGGGCTCTCATGCTGACGGCACCCATTCACTACAAAGGATCCATTGGTAAACAAGTGATGTAATGCTACATGTCTTTCTGTTCTGAAGAAGAAACAAACTTATCTACATCTTGGATGGCCTGGGGGTAAGTTTTACACTCATGTTCATATTTGGGTGAACTACTCCTTTAAACTTAAGAAAACAGAAATGTTAGCTTGGCAGCTAACTTAAAAAAAAAGTTTAATATGAAGTATAAAAATGACTAAAACTAAAACTGAAATAAAAATGAAAGCTAAATAGAACTATTAAAAATCAAACATATTCTTAAACTTAAACTAAAAGTAAACTGAAAACTGAAAATATAAAAATAAAAGCTAATAAATCTAAACAATATGCCAGCATTTAAATACATAAAAACACTGGTAACTTAACTGTAGGGCCCTATGAATTCCACGTTGTGGATAATGTGATCGAATCGTGGAATCCACTCATAAAACCTCACAGAATTTGCCAAATTTTGGATTAATAAATCAAAAGCAGGTCAGTACACTTAAAGCAAAATGCGATATGGACTAGTGAATATTAAGCCGCAAAAATACTATTTAAATACATGAACACACAAACAACCTCTAGAACTACACTGAGAGTCACTTCATGAGCATTTGACCATTTCTTTCGAGAAAAGCTATCGTTATATCATATACAAACAGAAACTTAAAGGTCTTCACAGCAACCCGTCAAAATAAAAGTTTGTTTTAACTTGAGGAAAATGTGACAGAAATATAATACTTAATGTTAGAGTTAGAGTTAGAGATTATTTTGATTATTAAAATTTAACCTGAAATGAAACCTAAAACCATTAAAATGGAATCTGGAAAGTTCATGGAAAACACAGAATTTGGTAAAAAAAAAATAAATAAAAAAAAAAATGACAGAGAAAGAATAAAAAGTATTTTATATGGCCTTAAAAATGTCATTTTTATTATAATTTTAATAATTTGCTGTCTAATTGCTTAAGTTTCATGATTTCAAATAATTAGACATGCTTTTGAATAATAAATAAATAAATAAAATATATAAATATAAATATAAATATAAATATAAATATAAATATAAATATAAATATAAATATATATATTTTTTATTTAACCATTAAAACAGAATTCAACTGCAAAAAACTGAATTGGAAAAATTTAAAACCAAATTTGGGAAAAAATTAAATGGATTTCATTGGGCCCTAGTACTGTTAACATCACTACTATTCAGTTTTGTTTTAGAAAGTCAATGTCTTGCAGTGTTTATTCAAAACCTATACTCAAATACACCAGCTGTTATGTTCAAGCAACACTGATCAAGTTAGAAACTGAACTTTGTTCGACAGTGCATATTTTGCAAGTAAGTGAAAGTATTTTGAAAAGTAAGTGGTGTCTGAAAAACTTTGGATCCTGTTGAGTTTCAACTGTATAAACAAGGAAAAACTCTCCAGCATGCCTTGCCCCATAGACTTCCATTATGCATACATTATTTTGCTTTAACCAACTGAGGAACTAACCAAAATGATTTTCTGTTCGACAGCGTGCCACGGACGATATAGACAGATCAACTTGTACTGAAGCGAAACATTGATTAAGGGGGATGTCGGTGAACTTATACCTCTTTAGAAATTGTCGATTTGTCCTTAAGAACCTGTGTTGTAACATCAATAGCTCTAAAGAACCTTACAGTCAAGCCTATACAGATTTATGCTTTTTAACAAGAACCTAAGATGCAGCACAGAATCCTTATTTAAGTCTCACCTTACGCATTCGTCCACCTTTTTTATTCCTTTTTTTCCATTTACAGAAAGAAACAGCTATTAAAATAAATGCATTAAAGCTCTTGCTCTTTCACCCTCTCAAAATCTCCCTCCATCCTTCCTTTTCACGCTCAGGCGGTCATGTTAACCTTGGTCCGGCGCATTTTGCTTGTTTGTGGCAATTCTGTGCATGCTTATCCGTTCAAACGTAGCTCTCGGCGATCAAGGTTACAGTTCTGGAAGATGAGCAAGATCCTCGAAGACAAAAGGCGCAACAATCACAACAAGCACTTCAGATTGCCACAAAACCTCGCTGCGCGCTCAGCATACCAGAAACAGAGGCCGGCGGGCGCAATGAATGCGGCGCTGCACAATCAGAAACGAGAAGTGCTTTTTAAACGCGGCCACAGAGGAGAAGCGAGAGAAACGCTGCTTTTCTTCTGCTCTTTTAATCAGAGGAGAGGTTTGTTTCATGTCTCATAAACCTCTTTGGTTTAACAAAGCCGGCTGACATCGCTATTAATGGGAAACAGGGGAAACGGATATGTGCAGACATTAAATGGCATTAATACGGTGACTCAATACAAAGAAATCTGATCTGAACTACAGAGGCATCCGGCATAATTATCTACAAAAAGGACGGACAGAGAGAACAGTGAATGTCTGTGTGTGCTTATGTATGAGCTCTACTTTTTTTTTTTCCCCAAACATGACATCTGCTCTGCGATCTGAAGTATCTCTGTGTGAACGTGCGTGAGCGGGAGAGTTAGATTTATCAGTTTCCCTGAGTTTCTGTGTGGTCACCACCCTCCTATCTGTCAGGGCATCTGTCGTGTGAACTGACACGGGAAGTAGTTCATGCGTTCATGTGTGTGTGTGAATGTGAATGTACACTTTTCATTACAGGATTGAGCTCTATATCCATCTGGTCCCCAGACAGTGATGGCACTTTTATCGAACGCTGTGTACCTGCAACATATCGGAATAACCTTTTGCTCGTCCTGTTACTAAAGCAGGCCAATAAAAGCACGCTAAGCCGCTGAAACATACCAGGGCATAGAGCTTAATGGAAAGACATATTCATCTTCCTCCAGGGTGAGGGAAAGCAGGATTATGGTTATAAGAGCATTTAGGATCAGAATAAAAAATGGATGCAAGGCCAAAAGACAAAAGCAAGAGAAAGAAAGACAAATATTTGCGGTTTCTTCTATTATGGGCACATTTGGCTCTGTGGACGTTTAGAAAGTTGACTAACTTGGATAGAACACATTTCTTACACTCTCTAGTTATTTTTTAAAATAGTGTTTTGTCAAATTAAATTATGTATGATCAAACTACCTGTTGTGGAAATTACAATAATACTTTTAATCTTTCTCATCACCTTTTATCCATCTAAAATACATGCAAATCAAATTCTCAACAATTAAAAAATTAAATAAATGTAATAAATTAAATAATTTTCAATAAAACTGGAATAATACAAATAATACAATTAAATAAATGTTCAAATAAAACAAAACTATAATTAGTCAGAATTATAATTAATTAAACCAAATTACAGCTTGATTAGAAAGTCATTACGTGATATTTACTTTTTTCTTCAAAAACATGTCTAATATTTAATCTCCATTATATGCTTTACTGACAGACAGATGTAATTTATGCAACAATTATGTAAATCTTTTTCAATAAATAAATAAATATTAAAACAAAGTTTATTTATTTATTTAGATAATCATATAATATATTAAATATACACTGCCATTCAAAAGTTTGGGATTAGAAAGATTTTAAGAGTTTTTTTTTTTTTTAAAAGAAGTCTCTTATGCTCATCAAAGTTCCATTTATTTGATAAAAAAAAATACAGAAAAAAGTAATATTATGAAATATTATTTTAATTTAAAATAACAGTTTTATATTTTTATATACTTTAAAATATAATTTATTTTTGTGATGCAAAGCTGAATTTTCATGAGGCATTACTCCAGTCTTCAGTGTCACAGGATCCTTCAGAAATCATATGCTGATTTATTATCAATTTTGGAAACAGTTATGCTGCTTAATATTTTTTGGAACCTGTGATACTTTTAATTTCTATTGTTACGAATGAATTCTATTTTAAATATTTTTCTTCCTTTTTATTTATCAAATTTATCAATCCTGAAAAACAGATTCCAATATATTTATATTAAGCAGCACAACTGTTTCCAACACTAATAATAAATCATCATATTAGAGTGATTTCTGAAAGATCATGTGACACTGAAGACTGGAGTAATGTTGAGAATTCAGGTTTGCATCACAGGAATAAATTCTATTTTAAAGTATATTAAAATAGAAAATCACAATTTTAAATTGCAATAATTTTTCACAATATGACTGTTTTTTTCTGTATTTTTAATCAAACAAATGCAGCCATGATGAGCAGAAAAGCCTTCTTTAAAAAAACATAAAAAATCTACTGATCCCAAATTTTTGAACGGCAGTGTATATATATAAATATAAAAATCTCCTAAGACTGAAACTCTACATATGGGACAGGTAAAACAATAAAATCTTACCATAATCGTTTAAAAAGTAATAAAATAAATAATGAAGATATGTCAGCTTTAATGTGACCTGTGAATATATTAATAAATAAATAAGAACTCTGTTCATTTAAATAAAACTCAACCCCTGGGACATAAAAGTGCCTGTAGTTGATGAAACATGCATAAATGACCAAATCAAAGACCACTGGCCATAAGCCATTCTTACATAGAGGAACAGATAATCATATTACACACCAAATGCTAATATCATCATGATGAGTGCAGCAAGACAATCAGAAAGGACTGAAATGAAAGGAATATGAAATAAACAGGCGCAAGAGCCGCTCTGGTTGGGCTTTAGAATGGCAGACTGCATTCATTACTGCGATTCCATCACCGTATGGTCCAAGCATATTTCTTCATGGCCTGTCGCAGGCCCTGCCGGCACAAGGGCAGCCATGCAAGGGTTGCTTATGGCCCTAAGATAGACTAATGAGAAAAGCCTGCCATGCACTCATGTACACACACACACACAAAGTACACACACAAGCATGTAAGCTGAGGAGAATGCAGAAAGCAAACAGAGAAATCCAAACTGGAGATGCTTGGACTACTAATCCCTCATTCTGTCCCAGGGGGCCAAAACACGGTGCATTGTTGCATCAAAAATGCAAGCTGGCAAGCAATAAAACAGAGCAGAACATAGGGAACTTAAGACACGTCTCAGTAACTGTGAAAACAAGTTGTGGTGGCTTCTTGATGATATGCTGTAAAATTCTGTGTGAAGAGCTTCCTTTGACATTGGAGCACATCATAGGGACTGTTTACTCTAGTAAACACTGAATATGTGAGATATCCTTGTCCCGCCTCCTGCTTTTTCTGATTGGTCCAAAATGTTGGTTAAGATCTAGTCAAAATCAACTATTTACTTTCTGGTCTTATTGTGCACATTATTGTTCTGTTGGTAAAACAACTGTCCTATATTTTAGATTCTGTTATTTTTAAACCCCTCCTTTCAATAATTTGCTATATTATAGCTCTTTTCACAATCCAATCAATTCCTAGTTGATAAAATCAAGACCTGTCCTACTTTTTTTTTTTCTTTTTTTTTGGGTTGCAGATGATATTTCATGTTGACTGACAGTAACATTAAGCTATTTTTAGCCAGAATGTTTTAAAATGTCAACACTAACAGCACCAGGCATTAAAAAAAAGAAAGAAAAAAAAAAAAATATATATATATATATATATATATATATATATATATATATATATATACATATATATATAGATGAGACGCAAGGCAGTGGCTAAAAACATCCAAATACAGTGCTGATCACAAGTTTGGGATCAGTAAGATTTTTAATGTTTTTTTAAAGAAGACTTCTTTGCTTGTCAAAGCTGTGTTTATTTGATTAAAAATACAGAAAAAACAGTAATATTGTGAAATATTATTGCAATTTAAAATAATGGTTTTCTATTTTAATATACTTTAAAATAGAATTTATTCCTGTGATGCAAAGCTGAATTTTCAGCATCATTACTCCAGTCTTCAGTGTCACAAGATCCTTCAGAAATCATTCTAATATGCTGATTTATTATCAATGTTGGAAACTGTGATACTTGTTTCTGGATTCTTTGATGTATAAAACATTATAAAGAACAACATTTATTTATTTTTTTTTTTTTGTAACAATATGAGATCCTGGACCACAAAACCAGTCATAAGGGTCAATTTCTTTGAAATTGAGATTTATACATCATCTGAAATAAATAAGCTTTTCATTGATGTATGGTTTGTTAGTTTAGGACAATATTTGGCTGAGATATAACTATTTGAAAATCTGGAAACTAAGGGTGCAAAAAATCTAAAATTGAGAAAATCGGCTTGAAATTTGTCCAAATGAAGTTCTTAGCAATGCCTATTACTAATCAAAACTTAAGTTTTGATATATTCACGGTAGGAAATTTTTTTATTCTTCTTTTTTTTTTTCTTTACTTAATATCATAATGATTTTTGGCACAAAAGAAAAATCAACAATTTTGACCCATACATTGTATTGTTGGCTATTGCTACAAATTTACATTTTTTCTTTCTTTTTTTTCTATTTTGATAAATTTCAATTTTAAATAAATGCTTCTTTTTTGTTTTTTTTTGTTTGTTTGTTTTTAAACATATTATTCATCAAAGAAAAAAAAAAGCCAAGCAAAAAACTGTTTACAACATTTATAATAAATCAGCATATTAGAATGATTGGAATGAATGATTAATTTTATAACTATTGGAATGTGTTTTTTTTTTTTTTCAGGACAATGATGGTTTAAAATGTACAGTAAAATGGCATTCATCCAGTTATTTAGTTGAATATGTATTGTTTTTTTTCTGTATTTATATATATATGTATATATATGAATATGTATCTACAACTTTGAAAATATGTGGCTTTGCAGTACTTTTAACTTGAACTAATCTTACATCTTTTTAAAATCAGGTTTTAGATCAATAAATAATCACGTACATTCTTAGAGCAAATGTACTGCTGTATCATTCAACATCAACATTCAGCATCACTCTCCTCAGAAGAAAATTCAGCACATTTTCAACCAAATGACCCTGAAGTTCCCAGGCTCAATTTAAATGAAGCCCTTGACCTGGGCTAAATTCTCCTTGGGTTAATTCGGTACCATGGGTGAGATGACCAGATCCAGGCTTGGACATTCCCACAGCCTGTTTCCACAGCTACCAAAAGAGAAGAATGAAAAAGATAAATAGCCAGAGGGGAACATAACCTCTGACCTCTAACCTCTGTGACCTCAGCCACCTCTTCAATGATGGACAATGTCTAAAATGCCCACACAGTCCTGTCAGGCAATTTAAAATACCTTTAGTCTATGAATATTCCACATTTTTTGGGTTATTCCACACAGTCCTAAGGTTGCCAGTATGTTTTTGTCTACTATTTCAGTATTTTAAGATGTCAGGCAAAGAAAATAACATGTAACAGTGCTCAAAAAATGCAGATATCTGCAGAGGAATCATATTTTAGATGACCTTTACACACGATTCTCTTTCAAATCCAATTGTGGCACATAATGAAGACCTGGGGGTTATAATAAAATAGGACAATAAATATGGGTTGTCCTCAGGAAGGAAAGGGTCCGTGCTGACACAGTGAGGGTCGGTTTAATGGAGTGACACTTTAGTGGTCATCTGAGTCCTGAGAACATTTATATGTGTTGGAAGGACTTTTTGGTGTGCAAAACACCAAAAACTCAGAAAAAAATGTGGTCTATATGACTTGCACACTACATTCCATGTCTTATGGTAGCTTTGTGTGAGGAACAGAAAAAAATGTAGTCGTTTATTGATTGTCTTTCTTTCTTCTTCTAAGATTCTTCTGAAGATCTGACTCAAAAGCATGATTCAATCACCATACGCTATTTTGTTTCTCGTGAACATGTTAGAGTGTAACATTTTAACATTCCTCACACAAAGCCATAAGATGGCTTACAAAATTCCTGTCGTATGGACTAGTCTTAAGGTTACATGCAAAAATAGAAAAAAAATTAGGTTGATTATACAATGACAACATTTTAACTACTAATCTAAAACACTGCCATTAACAGCATTAGGTCATCTTATGTAAAACATTCTAAAGTCCTTTCCTTGCATTTATTATAAAGTCTCAAAAAACCATTTTTTTGAGCATTGGTGCCGTACCTCAGTATTACTATCACTCGCACCCAGCCTTACAAATTACCACTGCGCTGAACAAACCAAACAACTAATGAGTAAACACAGAAATGAGTTGCTTTCACGGTACTTTAATGGCCAGAGCTGGCCTTGGGGCCCTGGGTTTTTTTTCATGGTGATTTTACAGCGGCCCTAGTTTAATGCTGATCTTAATTAAGGTGAAACTGAGATCCCCAGGGGCCAGCGGCAGCCATCACTGCTGCTATTAAGTCACACTGTGGAGAATTTATGAGGCATCATGGGGCAAACAAAACAGATGTACTGAGAAGCACACAAACACGTACACAGAACCCACAAATGTGCCGGAATACAGAGACGAACTGTATTAGGTACAGCCTCTAAATCAACAAGTCCTGCAGGGGCCCTGGAAACAAAAAACACCATAACAACTAATTAATGTAAATTTAAAGAATTCAATGTGTATATGCTAATGTTAGTCTAATATTTTGACAATGTAAAAGCACACATAAAAGAGAGGAAAAAACACAAATCATTGTTATATATAATAATTCATACTGACCACATAACAGTAATTAAAAAATAAAATTAAATATAAAATAACATTATTATTATTATTATTATTATTATTATTATGAATAAATTATACAATTTCTTTAATAAATTAACTGTTAAATATAAAAAATAACAACTCTTTTTCATATATAAAAATTCATGTTATTCACAACAGAAATATAATAATAATAATTATAATTATAATTATTATTATTATTATCATTATTATTATTTTAAATAAATTAATAAATACTTTTTATTTTAATAAAAATTCAACAACTGTTGACAACTGTTAAATATAAAAATAATAACTAGTTATAATAATAATAATAATAATAATAATAATAATAACAACTATTACTATTATTTATTTATTTATTTATTATAAAAAATACGAACACATTGCAGCAATATAATAATAATACTAAGAATAATAATAACAATTATTATTATTATTATTATTATTATTATTAAATATTAAAAGTAAAAACAAATCTGAAGAAATACTGATTATTTTAATAAATAAAATTATAGCAATGTTTAATAAATTAAAACAACTGTTACATATAAAAATACCACAAAACACAATAATAATAATAAATAATTATTATTATTACATACTAAAAGAAAAAAACAATTATTAATAAATACTGATTTTAATAAATAAAATTATACCCATTTTTAATTAATCACAACAGCTGTTAAATACAAAAAATAACACAACACATAATAATAACATTAACAATAATAATAATAATAATAATAATAATAATAACAATAATAATAATAATAATAATAATAATATGTGTGTATATATATATATATATATATATATATATATATATTAGTATTTTTATTATTAAATACTATAAGTAGAAACAATTAATAATAAATACTGATTATTTTAATTTAAAAAAATTAGCAATTTTTTATACATTAAAACAACTGTTAAAGATAAGAAATAATACAACTCAATAATAATAATAATAATAATAAGAAGAATAATTACTTTAATAAATAAAATTATATCAAATAATTACTAATTTCTAATCAATTAAAAGCAACTTAAACTCTTTATATGTTAAAAAATCGATCACTACATAGCCAGTCTAAGTAATTTAACATGTCTACACACAGCATAAATGCTCAATAACTGTTTTCAGTAAAGCAGATAAATATCTAATGTGACCCGCACAGCGCCTCATATCCTCTGAATATAATAGTGGTTTCTTTAGAGGTCAAGTCAACCTGGGGGTTATCCATCCAATCTAATCAAACCGTATAAATAATCCAAAGTGCATTTTCTAACACCTTTCACAGGGCTTGGCTTCCAAAGTCGGCCGCTTTCTGCATTCTATATAGAAGTGTTCCACAGCCATGCTCAGAGTTTAAACACAGCCTAAATATCAGCACTGTCTTCTCAAATGCCACAACGTCATGATGAACAACTACTCGCTGTTCCTCAACATTGTAAAAAAAGGGAAAGAGTCCTCAAAAGAAAAAGTCAGGGGAAAAAAGTATTCTTTTAAAGGTGAATGCGATAAAGTCAAATGTGCAAGATTCGTCTTTGCAAATCGATGTGGTATAAAGCAATCCCGAGGCGATTTGCAGTGCTAGTTGTAGTGGCTTGACAAGAAAAATTAGCAGATTATTGAACAATCTGAACATCCTTCTAACGCGAGAGTGAGCAAATGATGACAAAAAGTCATTCAGAATATGACCATTTTGTCCCAAAAACACAGAGAAAACACAATAACTCATTCGGAATTAGATCAGTCATTAGAAATGTGAGGCTCAAGCATGCTAATAGGATTTGGCCTGTCCCATCTACTCTAGTTCACACACTTCCCATGATGCACTTCTGGGAGATGATATATAAAGATACAGTGGTTGCGCCAGAATGAACTGTGATGTGAGCATTCTCACCCCTGTCTTGAGGGACAAGGACAGAGCAAAGAAGAGAAAATGGGCACGAGGGGAGAGTGATAGAAGATAAAGATAAGACAAGATAAAATGAAGGCATTCTGTGATTTTTCTTCAGCTTTATCCTTTTCCCCATCAGGAAGCGTGTTGGCTAATCTTCACAGCATGCTTGAGGAAGCCCTTACTCTGTCCGACAGCAAAGCCGTAATGGAAATCTATGCTCAGACCCTCAGGACCGAACAGGGAAAAGATGGAGGCGCGTAAAGTAAACTAAAGTAAACCACAGAGGTTAGTATGCATTTAGACATACTAACCTTTATAGAATACCCAAGACCTGTCACTCATATAGTTTTGAATGGGGAAAGATGCAACGCTCATTATGGCTGCAAAGCCCCGCCTTCTTAATGAAAGAGCCAATCATTGGTTAGTAAAGTCAGCATGTCACTGCAGCTGGCGCTAGATGTCCCGGTTGCTGCAGCATTCTGAGGCGTGTGCTCGTACTGCGCATGCGCACTGGCTGATGTAGCCTGAAAAATAAGCTTTTTTTAATGCTATTGGAGCATAAGGAACAATATATGAGGCAGTTCTTGTCAGATTTCATTGGTGATTTCAAATATGAAAAATAATCGTAAGCTTGGTGAACAGTTTTGGAGAATTTGATGTTTCCCCATTCAAAGAAATAGGAGCTGCACTTGCCTGCCCGAGAGACATTTCAATGATGGCCGCCGAGTGAAATGACTTACCTAAAAGGGACTTTGATTTAGAACACTTCCGAGTGGGACTTTATTTGTTGTTTTTTGAATCATGGTGGTGACACCCGGTTGACTTGAATAGAAGATATAAACTGGCAATTCTGTTAAACTCAGAATGCAGGGTCAGAATTGTGAGATGAATGAAATTCAGAGGGACAAAAGTCTGGACTAGGAGATATAAACTTAAAATTAAAAAAAAGTCATAATTGTGAAATGAAAATTACAGAATTTCGAAATGTCAGCTCAAAATTACAAGAAAAAAAGTCAGAATTGTAAAATAAAAAAGCTAAAGAATTTCAAAAAGTAAACTCAAAATTCCAAGGAAAGCCAGAATTGCAAAACGAAAAGTACAGAATTTTGATATGTCAACTTAAAATTCCAGGAAAAAGTCAAAATTGTGATATGAGAACTACAGAATTTCAAAATGTAAACTCAAAGGTTCAAGAAAAAAGTCATAATTGTGAAATTAAAACTACAGAATTTCGAAATGTCAGCTCAAAATTACAAGAAAAAAGTCAGAATTGTGAAATAAAAAAGCTAGAGAATTTTAAATTGTAAACTCAAAATTCCAAGAGAAAAGTCAGAATTGTGAAATAAAAACTGCAGAATTTGGAAATGTAAACACAAAACTCTGGGAAAAAAGTAAGAATTGCAAAATCAAAACTACAGAATTTTGAAATGTAAACTCAAAATTCCAATAGAAAAATCTGAATTGTGAAATTAAAATGGCAGAATTTCTAAATGTAAACTCAAAATTCCGGGAAGAAAAATCTGAATTGTGAAATAAAAACTATAGAATTTTGAAAAAAGTCAGATTTGTGAAATGAAAACTGTAGAATTTCAAAATGTCAACTCAAATTTCCAGGACAAAAAGTCAGAACTGTGAAATGAAAAATACAGAATTTCGAAATGTAAACTCAAAATTCCAAGAAAATGTCAGATTTGTGAAATGAAAAGGATAACATTTCAAAATGTCAACTCAAAATTCTGGGAAAAAAGGTCTGAATTATGAAATGAAACTCATAGAAATAATTCTGAGGAAAAAAAAAAAAAGAATTGCAACTTGCGATCTTGAAATTGCAAGGAAAACCTCAGAATTGTGGTTTGAGAATTGAGAATTGAAAGTTTATAATACACAATTCTCATTATTCTCTCATTATTTCTGGAAAATTTCAGTTTATATATCAAAATTTTGATGTAACATCTCACAATTTGTACCCCTTTTTTTTTCTCAGAATTCTCTGAATTCAGAGTTTTGTTCTGCTATTCTGATTATTTATTTATTTATATTTTGTCTTGGACTTATGAGTTTTGATTTCACAACTTGACTTTTTACTGTTAAGTGTTTACAATAATCTTTTTAGAGCTGCTTTACAGCAGAACTGAATTTTATTTGCACTAATTTCCTGTCTATAACTGTAAATCTGTATTGTATAAAGCACTATATAAATAAAGGTGACTTGACAATTCAGACTTTTGTTTCTCTAAATTCAGAATTTATATTTGCTTTTAGTCTGAATCACTAAATGCATTAAAATATTAAATTGTAGTACTATTTTAATTATTCATAATATTGCTATTTCTAAAATGAATGATTAACTGTGTAGATTTGTGTGTAACTGTTCATAAAAGAAAGCTTTTTGTGTTTCACAGATGAGGAAATTCCACCTCATTTTATCTTCAACTGATTTTTAAACTCACAAGAAGCCAGATGTAATTAAAATACATTAAATCTAAACTTTCAGCATGCAAAATAAGGCAAGCTCAAGGTAAGCCATGCAATGCTGTTTTCTCAGGTTTCAAAATATTTGTCGCTACATTTGGTCTCTGCAGATAGTAAAACACACACAAACATCTAGAGCACTGCACAGCAGGTGTATTACCTATCTGACACAAGATTACCTCATTGCGTCCTTCAGCGTTGGGAGACCACTTATCAGTGCTCATCACACACACTTATCCACAAGCCCTCGGAGCAACACACACACACACACACACACACTCAGTTTCACTCATTCTTGTAGTTAATGAGTGTTAGCAGCAGTCTCTCTCAGCATTAGCGACCCTGTCACTACAGATTAGCACTGCCAAACCCGGCCTCGTCTTCATCACGTGTTGTGTTTGCTTGCAGAAAAGTTTCGTACCAAGCATAGCAAGTTACTTGTTACGATCGTTGCGCTTGTTTACATGTGCCTGCGTTATAGGTGTGGAGGGAAAAGAGAGACGGAATGCAGGTTTGGAGATAGTGGAAGAAGCCTCACGTATTATTTTCTTCTCCCTGCTGCTCAGTGGGAGATTTTTTTCCTCATCTCTCCGTAAAGCTGCATCTACGGTTACAGCAGCAGGTGCTGGAACCGCCGACAAGCTCAATCCCCCAGAGAACAGCGGGAGAGTGTGAGAGCTCAGGAACACACACCTAGACTCCGGAACGATAAATAACACGCTCACAAACTCGCCCGACACAGACACCAAAAATAATACCAGATTTTGTGTTTCCTCACTGTGCAGTCATTTCCCACACAAGTATTATCATCATCCGTTTATATATTAGAAACTTTATCTTGGTCCCTGCTCTCGTGTCTTAAACTGCATATGAACTGGTTTTGAGCACATGGTTGTAGTGAAAAAGTGAGGTGAACACTCATTAGCTATATGGCAGACGCTCGCTGTTGAGGCCGCCCTGGAATGGAGGGCCATTTTCTAGCCACAATGACAGCATGGAAGTTCTCACCCCCACTGGGCCTCTCATAAACATGAAGCCAACCCACTGAGACCCGTGCTTTTGAAGAAAGAGTGTGTTTGTGAGGATTCGTAAACAGTGCCGGTTACTAGTGGCTTGCTAAAAATAGTAGCGTTTTCCAGAATTCTGTGATTTCTTTTTCATAAGTATGACAAAACAATACATCACAAATGTTTTGTGGTCACTGTATTGTGGATGCAAGCAGGCCAGTGGGGGGAATATATTTAAAGGTGCTGTAAATGAATCAAAATTTGAGTTATTTTAGCAAATGATTCAGTTTAGATTCATTTGGATGTCAAGGTTCATTTGAGTCATTACTAGGACCAGATCAATTTCACACTTTTTCTTTTTTTTAATAGAAATGAGTGATTTCTTTCCCATCAAATATGACAAAACACTAAATCATAAATGTTTTTGTCACACTATATTGTGGATGCAAGCAGACCAGTGGAGCGAATATATTTAAAGGTGCTGTAAATGAATCAAAGTTTGAGTTATTTTAGCAAATTATTCAGTTTAGATTCATTTGGATGTCAAGGTTCATTTGAGTCATCACTAGGACCAGATCAATTTCACGCTTTTTCTTTTTTTTAATAGAAATGAATGATTTATTTCCTATCAAATATGACAAAACACTAAATCATAAATGTTTTTGTCACATTGTATTGGGGACGCAAGCAGGCCAGTGGAGGGAATATATTTAAAGGCACTGTAAATGAATCAAAGTAGAAGTTTGATTCATTTTAACAAATGATTCATTTCAGCTTCATTTTGATGTCAAGGTTCATTTGAGTAAATATTAGGACCAAATCAATTTCACACTTTTTCTTTTTTTTTTTTTTTTTTTTTTTTTTTTTTAATTAGAAATGAGTGATTCTACAACTCTTGTTGTAGAATATTTAAAGACACAGTAAATAAATCAAAGGGAACGTTTGATTCATTTTAATAAATGATTCATTTTAGCTTCATTTGGATGTCAAGGTTCATTTAAGTCATTACTAGGACCAAATCAATTTCACACTTTTTTCTTTTTCTTTTTTTTTTTTTTTTTTTTTTTTTTTTTTTTAATTAGAAATGAGTGATTCTACAACTCTGGTTGTAGAATATTTAAAGACACAGTAAATAAATCAAAGGGGACGTTTGATTCATTTTAATAAATTATTAATTTCAGCTTAATTTGGATGTCAAGGTTCATTTGAGTCATTACTAGGACCAAATCAATTTTACACATTCACACTTTACAAGTGATTATTTTTCCATTAAATATGACACTACATTGCACATGTTTCTGTCAAATGGTATTGCAGATACAACCAAGTGAGTCAACTGATTATTTTGCTCACCAAAAATCCAACAAGGATTTTCTGCACTAAATTTTGAGGAAAATCTGCAGAAATTATTTAAACATGGTAAAACTGTACTTCAAATTAGTCAAAATTTAATAAAGAAAAAACCTGCAGAGGTTAAATAGTATAATAAATATTACCAAAATAAACATGTATAAATATTAACTGATTAATAAATTAAATAAAATATAAAGTAAATAATAAATTAAATAATAATAATTTATTAATTAAAAAATAAATTAAATGATAATTTATAGATTAATTATTCAACCTTCAACTATATATATTTAACTAAATATTACACTATTATAGAAACATAGAAAATAGAAATAGAAATAGAAATATTATAGAAAATAAATATTATTCTATTTAAAATTACAAAGTTTAAATTATGTTATTTTAATGTTATTTAATTTGCTTATTTAAATACAAATATTATTTTTAGTAATATTTAGGGTGGATATCAACATCTCCCTATCATTGTTATAGAGTCACATAAGATAAGTACAAGACTTAAATCTTTTAAATAGTTATAGAACCTCATCAAGTCATAAAATTAAAACAATATTTTGTCCCGTTTAATAGCTTTAATGCATTTAGATATGAAATATTAGTATTAACCAGGTCTGTCCAACAAAGTAGTCATTTCTCTCATTGCTATGCTGTTCAAATTCAGTGCAATAACTCAGAAGTGAATTAGCATCGCTGCTAACAAAAGCTTGGCCGAGCATGAAAACAAAAGTATGTCACAGACTGTCCTGGCAGTTCAATGGCCATCTTTGGGCAGCTGCCATCCCCATTACAGAAAACAGCCCTCTGTCTGCACGGCCAATTCAACAGCTAACATCATAAGCACTGAACCGAAATGAATGCAAAGACAGACAGCTAAATAACGGAATGAAAGCGAACGAGAGATCGGAGGGATGCCGAATAATTCTTGCTTCTTGAACTTTCGCAGATGGGAGTACAACAAGCACAGTCAAGCCACTATAGAGAATTAAACAGCCAGCCGAGTGCATCAAAACACCAGTAATCAAAAGTTTTGTTTCTCTGTCTGAGGAAATATAACAAACAACTCAAAGAGAACATGACTCTTATGCTTTCTGAGGGACTATTTAGTCTGGCATCACTGAACCTCTTGTATGGCCAGACTTCTGACTACTAGGATAATTTAGTCATCTGAGTCACTGGCTTAAAACACTCACTAGATTTATCCGATAAGAATTACATTATTGAGGAAAGAAACCTCCAAAACACAAAGTATAGATACTGTATTACTGATTTAAACCAACAGTTCCAAAAGCACAGCCCACATTAATATCATAAACCACATCTCTACGACTTTTGCCATATCTCTAAACAAACAGTGTACTCACAGAAGTTTTTGCACTGATTTTTGGGGGGAAATCTTTAGAATTCCATGTAATAAATTAAACATGGCATGAAATGTGTTAAATAGTCAGCTGAATTAATTCAAATCCATCAAAACATATATAAACAAATGCTGTTTATACTGGATTTTTGATCAATTTATTTACGTATATATATATATATATATATATATATATTTTTTTTTTTTTTTTGGGGGTGAATAGAAAGTTGAAAACAACTGACTTTTTTGAAAATTGAGATCCTGACTTCCTTCTAACTGGCTCAAACAAAGCATTGTAATATATTTCAATGATTTATTTATTTATTTACAATGTTAAATGGCACTTGTACAGCTTAATATTGATAATATCATTTTTTTTTTTTTTGAGATGAATACGATGTCCTAAATAATTTATTTTAAATTGAAATCCTTTGTAGCATTATCAGTGTCTTTACTGTCCCTTCATACCAATTTAATGAATAAAAGTATTATTAACTGATTTTGTACAATTTCTCACTGGCTTTGTGTCAGATAAATAAAGATTTTTATTTTACCTAAATAAAGCAAAACTGACTTGCTTCTAATTGGCTCAAACAAAGCATTGTAACATCTTTCAAAGATTTATTTATTTATAATTTTAAAAGGCACTTGTGCAGCTTAATAATCATGATATGATTTGTCTGATGAATACAAAGTCCAAAATAACACAATTTATATTAAATTGAAATCCTTTGTAGCATTATCAGTGTCTTCACTGTCCCTGCATAGCAATTTAATGAATAAAAGTATTATTAACTGATGTAGTTTTTGTTTTGTAAATTTTCATTGGTGTATTTAGCATGCATTTCAATGTCATCCTACTGAGATTTTTTTCTGGCTTTGTGTCAGATAAATAAAGATTTTTATTTCATCTTAATAAAGCAAAACTGACTTGCTTCTAACTGGCTCAAACAAAGCATTGTAACATCTTTCAAAGATGTATTTATTCATTTATTTACAACGGTAAAAGGCACTTGTGCAGCTTAATATTCATGATATTATTATTATTATTTTTTTTTTTTTTGATGAATTCAAAGTCTAAAATAACAGAATTTACTTTAAATTGAAGTCCTTTTTAACATTATCAGTGCCTTTACTGCCGCTTTATATCAGTTTAATTAATACAATTACTAACAAATGTAGTTTCTGTTTTGTACATTTTCATTGGTGTATTTAATGTGCATTTCAATGTCATTCTACTGAGATTCGTTCTGGCTTTGTGTAATATTTCACCTAAATAAAGCAAAACTGACTTGCTTCTAATTGGCGCAAACAAAGCATTGTAACGTCTTTCAAATATTTATTTGTTTATTTACAATGTTAAAAAGCACTTGTGCAGCTTAGTAATCATGATATCATTTTTGTGAAGAATACAAAGTCCCAAATAACAGAATTTATTTTATATTTTGTAACCTTTGTAGAATTATCAGTGTCTTTGCTGTCCCTTCATACCAATGTAATGAACAAAAGTATTATTAACTGATTTACAGTTTTTGTTTTGTACATTGTCCTTGGTGTATTTAGTGTGCATTTCAATGTCATCCAACTGAGATAAATCAAGATTTTTATTTCACCTAAGAAAAGCAAAAATAACTTGCTACTAATTGACTCAAACAAAGCACTTTAAGATCTTTCAAAGATTTAATAGCACCAACCTTGACAACATAAATCTTGCAACTAGTTTCACAACTGAATCACCCAGCTTTGTTCTATGAGTTTGCTGCATCTGTCAGGGCAATAAATGTTGGAGAACATACAAGAAGGAATCAAAGATTCATACGGTCACACCTATGAAGTCTCAAGATTGCTTTGTGTTAAAGGGTCACCGGCCGCACCATATGGGAACCAGCTTTCACAGCGCAACGCTGTCCTTCCAGACAAGTTCTTCTCCATTTAGCTGGCATGATCTCCACTGGCCTGTCTGACTGCAGGCCACATTTGCGCTTTGAAGCTAAATCTTCCACCTACACTTTTTTCCTCCCACAGACTAGAGGGGTCTCTGCCCTTCAGGGCTCCTTCACGGCAGGTTAGCCTGCTTCAAGAGCTTCTTCGTCCCCCCACAGTGATCAATTGACCCCTGCCGGGAGGAGCAGGTTTGTCGGCATTAGGCTAACACGGTGGTACAGCTCTATTAGCCGACTAATCTGAGTGATCTTATCATTATTAGACATTTAAGATGACAGCCGGCCACCATCCTTTATGTATTTCTTCCAAATATGAACTCTGTGACTGCCATTTTTGCCTTGTCTCCCTCAATCTTTGAAACTCTCAATCACTCTTGCTCTCTCTCTTCCTCTTTCTTTCTCTCATGGGTGAATACACTCAGTGTTCTGGCACATCCTCACACACACACAGACATTGGACCTGCGGGTAGATTTGAGGGCTAGAACTCTCCCGGCATGTTTAATGCAAAAGCATAGGCTGAATACTTTTTGATAACTTTGAGACAACTTGACACAACTGCACTACAGACTATGTGAATGCCAGCACACTAGAGTTAAGATAAAAATCTTATGCTATAGAAGGGCTTAACAATAAAGATGCCACATCAGGAACCAGTACAAGGGAGTTTTGGGCCAGTTCTCTGTTGACACTGAAACTTTTACGCACATTTCTCATGCCTTGCAAATGGAAGTGTTTGTTTTATTATTTAAACTCTATATTCTTGTAGCAAACACTATAATACCATATGCACTAGTTCAATGTAAAAAAAAAAAACAAACAAATAAATAAATAATACAAAACCTTGACATTTAGTAAACAATACAAATATTTCTATGTAGTCTATGTAGTTAGTTGCAAAAATAAATAAAGAAAAAAGACAAGAAAAAAGGAAACTACATACAGAAAGAAATATTTATATTACTAATAACATTATTGTTATTTATATTTAGAAATAATAATATAAAATATTCTGAAAGTAGTTTTATATATTATTTATCATATTACATTTGGCTGAGACCAGTGAAAAAAATCCTTATTACTTTAATAATTTAAGTAAAATGTGTTAAATGTTTAATAAATGAATGAATGAATTAGGGAACAAAAAACAATAAATAAATAAATGCTTTAATTTAATTTGATTAATCAACAAACAAACAAACAAACAATAAAAGAAACATCAATAAATAAATAAATAAATAAAATTAAAAATTAAAAAAAAAATTAGTTTGGGTAGGTGGGAAATAAACCTTAATAATATAAATATGTAATACAAATAATTGTATTTATTATATTATATTATATTATATTATATTATATTATATTATATTATATTACAAATGTACTTTTGAATGCATTTAAACATGGAATGAAATGTGTTCAACAGAGTTGACATTAATATACTTTTAGCTACAATTACGTTTAATTAGTCAAAAAAATATGTTGGTAAACTGGCAAGCAGGAAAGAAAATTTCCATTATTGAGCCCTGCACATGGTATTTCATGTTCGAGGCTTCATAGTACATACTGGTGTTAGACATCATTAGATTGTAGCTTTTCAGAATTCTTCACGGTTTGAAGAAAGAAAGTCTGACAAGTGGAATTGCAGCGTACAAGTGAATGACAGTGTCTACACAAGACTGGACTACTGAATTAAAGCTCTTCTTTCAGAGAGCCTTATGATGCTACAGTAAGAAACTGAGCGACGTGATGCGCTCCAGCCTTGGCCCTGCAACACAATGACCCTTGTGGTTTCATTACGGAACGCATTGGCTTTGTATCCAGAACTCCGGCAGCACAAAGGCCGCAATCCTTTGGCCCCTATTGACTATATATGGTCCCCATTCAGTGAAATGCTCTTTTCTCTATGCAAAAGACGAAGAGGGGGGAAAAAATCCTTGGCTCTGTGTGGGCCGAGGTGAAAAATAAGCAGATCAGTGGCTGGAGTCCATATACAGAAATAACAAGCAGAGATATGGAGAGCGGAGTGTGCTGACCAAGACTCTGAATGGTATAAATTATGATGGCCAGACACTCTGAGGGCCAGATAAAGGGGCCAGATTAATGGCCGGGCTTCAGGACCACAATAAGCCAGCGCTTCTTTATGCAGTGCCCATTGCACTGACTGCAGCAGCTCATAAACGCCCGTCGGCTGAGGCAGGTAGGATAGGATGTTGACGGAGGCCTCATTAACAGGTAGGAAGCGCAGCTGAGCTGAAGTGTAGTTTACACTCAGTGGAGCTCAGCTTTTTTATGATGTTACAGCAGTATGTGCAGGGAATTGGAAAGATACACATACAGTTGGGAAATTAATCCTAGGGGGAGCTTGTATCAGACTCACAAATGCAGGCAGGCATGCCCTAATGCTTACAGAATGAACTTAAACATGCACAAACACACACACAAATCAAAACCCATGCTAAAACTGATTTCAACACCAAGGGAAATTCAGAAAATAGTACATATTCATATCGATGATCAGGGTGATTCTAGCATTTCAGCCTGAGGGGGAATGAGCGCCTTATCTGAATATGAGCTGTGAATATTTCTCTCTTCAAGAGCAAGAGGTTGAGTTTTTGCTCGACAGACCATTAGCTCACCCTCAAGTTGTTTCAAACCTAAGAGTTTCTTTCTTTTGTTAGAATGAAAGAAGATATTTTAAGAATTTTAAACAAACAGTTGGCAGTAGCCTCTGACGTCCATAGTATGGGCACATGTTTTGTTACACACATTTTTCACAGTGGTGCTCAGTGGTGTTCTGAATTTTTTATTTATTTATTTTTTTAATATATAAATCAAATGCAAATTCATGTCCCACACTGTAAAAAACAATTTGTTGAGTCAGCTTAAAATAATTTGTAAATTTGCTGCCTTAAAATTTTAAGTTCAGTCAACTCAAAAAAAGTTTATTCAACTTGAAATGTTAAATTATACTAAGTGAACTTAGATATTTGATTTGAGTCAACTTAAAATTTTAGGGCAGCTGGGTTACTTACCCATCTGTTAAGTTTAGCAAACACAAATATCTAAGTTGTTACTTAGTACAACTTAACATTTCAAGTTGCCTAAACTTATTTTAGTTGACCGAACTTAAAATTGTAAGACAGCACGGTAACAAATTATTTTAAGCTGACTCAACAAATTGTGTTTTTTATCTTTTACAGTGCAGTCAAATTTTCTTAGTTAAACATTGCTATCAGTAAAAGAAAAAAAAAATAAATTCTATCTATTTTTTTCAGATCATCACTCCTCAAAGCTCAGTAAATATTGGCCACAGATGTGGAGATTTACCCCCACCAAACCCACCGCACGCTTTAGGGGGTCTGTTAAAACTCAGTGGGCTCAGGGGAGGCGAGAGAGAAATGGACTCTCACTGTAACTTTACCTGCTGGCGTTGGTGTTGGTGTTTACTTTAGAAAAACGAGTGATTTATACACTTTTTTATGTCATATTTTGTAATATTTGCATTGCTTTGCATTTTTCTCAACCAATTTTTTGAGAAGACATTGCCTTCCTTGTCTTCTCGAAGGAGACACCTCTGATATATCTACTACATAAAAACAAATAGCATCCCTCTCATCGCATCTCTCAATCACATGTAGGTAATATGATCAGTTGTTTCTAAATGGTCACATGACCAAATTTACATACATTTTACTAGATTAAAGGTTTGACGGTACAGCTTATCCATTCGTCCCTACATTCTAAATGAATGTTCGTCTGCAATTATCATCTGCAACCCTGTAGAGCTCCTAGAAACATCCCATGTATTCTCAGAGAGCTCATGGCAGTCCACTTTAGTACTTTCAGCGGTTTTAACATCAGATAAACAGAGCGAGGATAACCACACAGAGTTGCAACAAAAGCAACTTTGGAGCAAGCTGTCGTTCTTAACATTACCGCTCTGCTCAGATCTCAGTGAGAGAGAGAGAGAGAACGAGAGAGAGGGAGTGAACGCCAAAGAAGAGAAAGATAGAGAAGCGATCACTAAAAAGCAGAAGTGGCATCAAACAGAGCTGTGCTCCCACAGGAAAAGGGCCGGAGGGAGGCCGCCCCGTCTTTATCAATATGGGGAGCCGGCGGCAGACGTGCAGGGCTGCCCGCCAACTGCATCATGCACGCACGGCACGCTCCAGCCTCGCTACAGTGATGAGGCAAACTCTGTTAACCATTAGCAACCGGCATGATGGAACAGAACACGCTTTAAGAATTCTGACAGGGGTTACGGCTGTTTTCATTAGTGATGTCAGCATGCATTTTAGACGAGAGACGAGTTTATAGAGGGTAATTCATATTTCTTGTACGGAGTGCGATGGTCTGCTATGGCCAATTTCACTCTCGTTAAAAGTTTAATACAGCGTATTGACCTGTATTTTGCAAAAGAGTTAGGCAAAAGATTGCTAACACTTTCCTATGCCATTTCCTCGAATGAATTTGATGGACTGCCTATATAGTCATAAGCAAACTTGCAAAAACTGAACTAAGAATTTCAATGCTATGTAATGCAAAATGCATGCAAAATGTAACAGTCATAATGCATAGATATAGATAGATAGATAGATAGATAGATAGATAGATAGATAAAATATATAACTATACATGGCAAAATATACATGACAAATATAGAACTATATACACTGAGGACAATTTAGGGACTCAAACACAACTATTAAAAAAGGTTCAAACATTCACCGATGCTCCAGAAGGAAACACAATGCATTAAGAAACTTTTTGAATTTGAAGATCAAGGTAAATTGTACTTAATTTGTCTTCCGGGAAACATGTAAGTATCTTCTGTTGTTTCCAAATGACAGTACTAAATGGGAAAAAAAAAGATATTTCAAGAAAATAAGAAAAATCTTCATCCTGTTAAAAAGTTTTCACCCCCCGGCTCTTAATACATCATGTTTCCTTTTGGAGCATCAATGAATGTTTGAACCTTTTTTAATAGTAGTGTTTGAGTCCCTCAGTTGTCCTCAGTGCAAAAAGATGGATCTCAAAACCATATAGTCACTGCTGGAAAAGGTTCAAATATGCAAAAGATGCTGGAAAACTGAAGAATCTGCAGGACCTGGAGGATTTTTCTGAATACTCAAGAACGACCATCACAAAACTGAAGTGGCATTATTAGAGACCCGTTAACCATATCTACGCTTAGAGAAAACTGAAACACAACTAAACAACTAAAATCTGATCTTATGAAAGCAAGCCCTTACATACACAACTTGCACATTCACTACATCCCTACTTTTCAGAAAATTACATTTTTTGTCCTCAACTGCTGTGGCATTTGGTCTTTCAGCACCTGCTATTTTAAGTATCTAAGTGCAGGTGGTGTGTCAAAAGGTCAATGGCATGCTGCGCAATGATATGGCTCTGAGAAACACGCTGAGGGGACGAAAACTGCATTGGCCGAACCACGACTCTGACAGACTCTTGCTGCAACCACTTCTATTCAAATATCAGCACAAGCTGACTATTTTCACTCTTTACTGTTCATATCCTGATAAAATTGCAGTTTTTATCTAAATAACACCGGTTAACATGTTCATTTCAATTTACTCTAGCACAAAGAGTTAAACGCATCACTTTGAGGTGTTTGTCAGCTTTATTGCTCTAAACACAATCCAAGGCCACGCAGGTGGCATTTGTCTTGCATTTGCACTAGAACAGAATGTCATTTGGCTTTTCAACTTGATTAAAGGACACAAAGAGAGAGAGAGCAGAGAAAAGAGAGATTCGGTCATTGTGTACTGTGGCAGATTGCACAGACAAGCCTTTTGCAGGCAGCGTATGTGCTCTTTGTATTCAGTCGTCTACCTGAATAAACCCACGACCATCCTTCAAGAGGAGCCGCATGCCATATACGCCGTCACGAACGCATCTACACACAAATACTCCAATCAACGGCTGTTCACAAACTCCTTTTGTTCCTCAGAGTTCCTCAAGAAAGACTGTCGCCTTGCTCAGAATTGGGTACTTTGCCATTATTGTGTTTGTTCAATAGGAAGCCCTCCAATTCTCTTTTTGGTCAGCTATTTCCTTATTTTGTTTTTGATTACAGGGTTGCTAAAGGTTCCTGGCTGATTTGGCCCTTGTCACACAGGGGCAGCACCAAGGTCATTACATCCAGATGTAGAGCATCTGATCTAACTTCTTTTATTATCTTTCTTTCTCTAGGTGCACATTCCACTTTGTCTAGTGTGTCTGTTAAAAGGCCCACCTACTTGGTGTCGCTGTGGGGGCCAAGACAGGCAGCCGTCGCGCTGCATGCGAAATGACTACCATACCCGAGTGTATTCACAGCTGGTGGGGTTCAGTCTATTATAAAGACTATCAGAGAGCTACTGAAAGGTAACACTAAAATAGCTCAATTTCAATGACAGAACTTGCATCACTTATTCAATACTTTTGACAATAACACTGTTCTAATGTCACCTAAGATCTCTTCACTGGCACTTTTTACATGTCTTTAAAATAAAAATAGAGTTGCAAAGTCATCTTAAAAGTTTCAAGCGGCACTCCCACAGTGCATTTGATGAACATTTGATGGATACTGCTCACAAAAGTGGAAAGTACATTCTCAGTTCTTTAGAAATACATTTACTTTTTGATTTTAGAAATCTTTTATTCTACGCAGAATTTCCACTTGTTTTGCAATTTTTTTTTTAATGTAAATGTTAGTCTATCATTGTGGTGTCAATATAAACCCATCCCTAAATGTCACATACAATAATAATAAATAAAATAAAATAAAATAATAAAATAAAATAAAATAATACATATTTTTATCAAATAAATAAAAGTTTTACTGATTTTCCACTTGAAATGTCTAAAAGTCCTTCAAGTAAGATTCAAGTACTCAAGAAAAACACTGCATTTAATTTCTCCAACTTAATTATTTTAACAGTTTATATTCTAGCTTACTGGATTGCTTTAATTAAAGTTAAAAAGTTTAATTAAAGTTAAAAATAAATGAAAAAACAAAAGCTTATGATCAAGAAACAAAGTCTTAATATTTTATGTAGTGCTGCTTCTTTTTTATTTTTAGTCAGTTTATTTTTAGTATTTTTAAGAAACTTTTGACATCCATCTTATATTAGTTTTGCAAAATGCTTGCCATATTATACCTGAAAAACAAGAAAAAACCTTATGAAGTATATGATTTTTTTGCCATGTGGTTGGTCGTACAATTTGGTCGGATGATCCAACTAGGCGGTGTTTGTCTAGAATATGCCGTATAATCAAGGTCTGGCGGTACGAGATTGCCCTAAGGGTGAATTTTACAAGAATTTTTAAGTGCATTTACTCACAGCAGCAATGCACGATTTATTCCAGGCACAATCGCTAAAGGACCAGACATCTGTGGAGCTAGTACTTCTATTACCCCGTGTTTTTATGCTTTATAGAGCTGAGGACTTCAGAAAGGTGAAGTGAAGCACCTCAGCATCCAGCCCTGCTGCTCTCGCCTGTTTAATAACAAACATATATCGTCTCCTCCATTTCCGAAATGGCGGCGAAAAGGCCGTTAGAGACTGAAAAACAGCCACACAAATTAAAGATACCGTTAGGTGTAAAAGCGTTTTTTGGGCTGCGGTCTCCACTATCTGCACCCACCATAACTGCCACGTAATGACCAGAGTGATGTACTGCCGTTCGGTCCCAGCGTTCATTTCCTACAAAACTACTCGCATGGCTGCACAACACACTGTAAAACAAGGCCTTGGCTCAGAATACGGCGAGGTCCCCTCAGCGTTTGGCCTTTGCTTTTATGGACGGACATGATAAGGACTGTAAAAAGGAAGGAGAGATTGCTCATCAGCGAGGCAATTAATCAATTAGAAAGAACAGATCGATCTTTCTCCCCCCGTCCAGCCTGGCAGGCTGACAGCACTCAGGTGTAATTAAAATTGTAACTATTGACAAATCAAGATGGATGGAGGACCACCAAGCCACTTCGCTTCTGAGTGAAAAGCCAATGAGAATGAATGACCATCGTTTTACGCGTTCCACAGGACATCTATATTTGTGCCAATCTGTCATCTTCCTTTTGCTGGCATTTAAGATTTTGTTATTAGAAAACGAAATGGTTTTTAACTAACCTCACTCTAATTTCTAAAAATAGGGCACAATGTACCGTATTAATATGAGGGAAATGTCTGTAAGCTTAATGGACAATATCCTGGCAGAAAATTGCCACTAGCTTTTCCATTTCTCCAGCTCTTGCAGAAATTCTCACAACCCTTTGCAGTCCTGATTACTGCAGTTTTTTGTCCACAAACATCTAATTCAACCCATGCCTAACTAACAATAAAACAGTTGCAATAAAAATTAACCCACCGGAGACTGCAGTACTTTACAAATACAAGCTTTTCTGAAGATCCAGGACTTTATAAAAATTGCATCTACACCAGGTTACTGGTGTATCACATATTAAAAGTGATAATGTCAATATATAATGCAATATTTTGGTATGTCCGGTGCAAAAAAAGGCAAAGCTTATAAGCAGAAGAACACCATCTCCATTCAAAAATGAAGGTGGATCAGTCCACCTAGCAGGAAATGGAAATCTTGACTATATGAAGGACATCATGGATTCTTTGAAGCATCAGGCCAAAAATTGTGATGCCTTTGGTGCAAAGATTGAAGCTGATGATCAATGGACATTCCTGCAGGACAAAGTGTATATCCAAATCTACTTATGTTTGGTTCAGAGATCAGTCACAGAATGTTCTTGAGTGGCCTGTTCAGCCTCCAGATTTAGATCTCATTGAAAATATATGGTTAAATTTAAAGAAAACAATGGCGAAGTGAAAACCCAAAGAGTGATCTGAAAGCTTTTCAGATGAAGAATAGGCCAAAATTGTAGTAGAGAGGTGACAGAGGTGTTATTTTAACAAATAAAAGATTCTCCACCAAATTTGAGAGTTGAGAGTTGAATAATTTTGAACATGAGCATTCACAGCCAATTAGATTTTTTTCCCCATTATTCATCAACTTACATTCTCAGAATCACTCAAATGTGTATTAATAAACTTTCTCTAATAGTTGTACTGATGCCTTTGTTGAACTGTTTTCACAAAACTTTGTTCTCTGCAGCAAAATGCCTTACAGGTCAATGGTGGTTGAATAATTTTGACTGCAACTGTATGTAGTGTTTTGCGAACATTCTCATTAAAATGATAGTTCTCCCAAAAATGAAAATTACCCAGCCTCAAGCCATGTATATGACTCTCTTCTTTCAGACAAATTCAGAGTTATTTAAAAAAATATCCTGGCTCTTTCAAGTTTTATAATGGCAGTGAATGGCTGTTAAGATTTTGAAGTCCAATAAAGTGCATATATCCATCATAAAAAGTACTCCACACGGCTCTGGGGGGTTAATAAATGCTGTCTGAAGTGAATCAATGTGTTTTTGTAAGAAAAATATTAATATTTAAAACTTTATAAACCGTAACCTAAAGCTTCCACTAACTGTACGTTCACTAGAAAGTGGCGCTCCAAGTGTAAGTGTAAGCTCCGGTGAGAATACAATACACTTGTGAGAAACAAGTTTTGTTCAGGGTTGCCAGGTTTTCACAACAAAACCCACCCAAGTGCTACTCAAAACTAGTCCAAAACTAGCCCAAACATGTCTTAAAAATTGCGTTCTGGCGGATAAAATACATGTTTTTTACATTCGCATTTAAGTGGCTAAAATATGACGCTATTGGGGTCGCTTCAACCCGCGGACGTCAAAAACTAACCACGGCAACAGTATAGCTCAAACCGCGGACTTGGCAACACTGGTTTTGTTTACAGCCAAGGAAAACCAATCTCCTTTTGGCTTAAATCAAAATTCTCCAACATTTTTCTTTACAAATCCTTGTCTCTTCTCTGTGCTTCCACATTCATCACTTCTCATCAGTGTACTTATGTCAACGTTGGACTGAAATATGAAATGGAAAGAAATGGAATTTACTGAATTACAATTCAGATAGATTTATTTATTTACTCATTCAACATGAATCAAAAATGAAGTGTGCTTCCACTCTCATCCACAACTTTCAAACAAGTTTTGTCACATCAACAAGTTTTGCTTTTTTAGTTTACAGGCATATGAATTTCTTTGAACGTTCAGTTTATTTAAATCATTTGAACTGGAATTGGAGTTTTTCACTTCAAATCTGAGCGGCAACCTTGTTCAACTCAGCTAAAGCAAAAGAACACATCTCAGAAGCTGCTGGCACCAAATCTGATGTGGTGTTTGAAGATTCCGGCCACTGTGTATCACACTGAAACATTCTCTCTCAAAACAGTCAGAAAGAACATCCAGTTTGGGAAAAGCTGAGACTTGTTAGAGCAGAGCTTTGGATCTTTATTTTATTATTATTTTTCAAGAGGAAACTGTCTGCTGTTCACAGTATGAAGAAGCCAGAGGCTTATATTCAAGGGAAAGCCGAAGGAACAACATGCGCTGAAGCTAAGCAATCCGAAAGTCTGAACTCAGTCTTTATGTTGAGATGTATACAAAAATGCACTGTGGGGTAACATTTTAAAAGTTTTTGTCTCATAAGCTTGCCTAAAATACATTAAAAATGTATTACTGGTCCTTCGGAAATCATTCTAATATGATGATTATTTTTAGCTAGGTAATTCAGATTTTCGTTTACCATGGTTTCATTGGTCCCTACTTGAATGAATGATTAAATAAATTAATTAAAAATAAAATAAAATAAAATAATGCTCACCAAGGCTGCATTTATTTGGCCTAAAATACATTAAAAAATGTATTACAATCTAAAATAACGATTGTGTATTTGAATATATTTTAAAATGTAATTTAATCCTGTGATGCAAAGCTTAATTTCTAGCAGCCATTATTCCAGTCTTCAGTGTCGCATGATCCTTAGAAATCATTCTAATATGATGATTTTTTTTTTTAGCTAGGTAATTCAGATTTCTGTTTAACATGGTTTCATTGGTCCCTACAAGAATGAATGAATGAATGAATGAATGAATTAGAAATAAAATAAAATAAAATAATGCTCAGTAAGGCTGCATTAAAAAATTTTTTTTAGCTAGGTAATTCACATTTCTGTTTGCCATTGTTTCATTGGTCCCTACATGAATGATTGGATAAATAAATGAATTAAAAATAAATAAAATAAAATAAAATAAAACAAAATAATGCTCACCAAGGCTGCATTTATTTGGCCTAAAATACATTAAAAATGTATTACAATCTAAAATAACTATTGTGTATTTCAATATATTTTGAAATGTAATTTATTTGTGTACTGCAAAGCTGAATTTCCAGCAGCCATTATTCCAGTCTTCAGTGTCGCATGATACTTCAGAAATCATTCTAATATGATGATTTTTTTTATATAATCAAAGTTGAAAAGGATTATTATGCTTAACATTTTTCTGCAAACCAAGATACATTTTTTTTCTGAATTCTCTGACAGATAGTTCATTTATTTGAAAGATTTAGCAACTGTTTTACCTTCCACTAAAAATTCCTTCTATAACACAGAATAAATGACAGCAGGGAGCATTTGCACACAAACCTGATTTTTTTGCGAATATGACAGGAGTGATATTCAGAAACCTCACCTCAATTACCTTGGGGATTAGAGAGAAAGATTTCAGTGACAACCTGTGGCGCATCGCAAATAATCGTCGGATCAACAGTAGAATTTGAGAGATAATCACCTCGTTGAAGAGACGACAATGACAACAACAAAAAACAGATTATCGCAACATGCGTAAGCACCGTTGGTCATCCAAACACAGTCTAAGGTGATGAAAATGCCAGTTTGTTTATAGGCACACTGGCATTTTCCTCGCCCCCATCTGCTAGAATACGCAAAACAACAAATGTGTTCGTTCATCAAAGTGAAGCACCCAACAAATCAAAGTTAGGGCAATTACACTCCCACATCCCTCTTTTTTATTTCAAAATGGCAACAGCTGTTTTCTGTGGTCCAAATTGCACTGTAATTTCATGAGGAGCATATGGTTACAGTTGATTAATCCAGAAGGAAAAGTGTTTTATTATTTCCAAAGGCGGATGGGTAAATAAGCCCTCAAAGGGGCTGGAGAAAAGAGGCGGAGAGTTTCGGAAACTAAGGCGTGTACCCGCAGGAATTGATCGGGGGTCTGGGCTTCCTCTAGCGAGTGGCTTCTGCTCCGTGGCATTGATTGATGAAGCCCCTCTGTGCTGGTGAGAGGTGGCATCTTCATGGAGAGAGTGGCAGGCGCCATATGCTCATTGCACACACTCAAAAGTTGCGTGCTATGTCACGCTTAGCATATAGACTAATCTTAGCGTAGTGTGATGGAAAGTACACGCACACTTCTATCAAGTGGAATCCAGAAGCCTGTGAAGTCTGTCACAACATCTTGGATGTCTACAGTGTCACTTTTTTACTTAACAGTTAAACAGACGCTCTTAACTTGCACTGACTTACAAATGACAATGCTACAACAGAAATTATTCATCTTAACGAGAAAGTATCAGGAGATGTGCTGGAAAACAAAGTTACAAAACTGTCTGGAAAGATACAAGTTAATACAGAGATGCAAGTGTGACAAACTTGCAGTGAAACAACAGACAAGGTTTATTTTGATTAGCTATAAACAACATAACCGATTTTAGCCATTTCACTTACTTCCAACTGCTAACTCTTCAAAGATGTTTTTGTTGTTCCAGTTAGGTAATTCAGATTTCAAATTCAGTTTGCCGTGGATTCAGTGGTCCCCACATGAAAGAATGAATGAATGAATTTTAAAATAAAATAAAATAATATAATAGGTTCCATTAATATTTTTAATTGGTTTAATTGGTGTAATTGTTTTCACTTCTTTTTAGTTAAAGTTTTGTGTGTTTTGACATTTTTTATTAGCTGAATGAATGAATTTTAAAATAAAATAAAATAAAATAAAATAAAATAAAATAAAATAAAATAAAATAAAATAAAATAAAATAAAATAAAATAAAATAAAATAACACTTTACATTAATATTTTAAGTGGTTTTTATTTTTATATTTTTTGTTTTCCTTTTTTTTGTTTAAGTTTTTTGTGTTTTGACATTTTTATTAGTTGAATGAATGAATGAATGTTAATAAAATAAAATAAAATGATTGGTTCCATTAATATTTTGAATTAGTTTTTATTTATTTATTTATTCATTTATTTATTTTTTAGTTTTGTGTGTGTGTGTGTGTGTGTGTGTGTGTGTGCTTGTTATGTATAAATATAGTTATAAATATGTATAAATATAGTATTTCAATTTTATTTATTTTAACACGTTCAAGTAAATGAAAATGAGAAATGTTGCCTTGCCAAATTAAATTTATTTTATTTTAGTTAAAGTTTATTTAATTTCAAGTAACAACTGTTTTTGTTTTAATTTAAGCTAAGGTTTTGTGTGTTTTGTCAATTTTAATTTTTTTTTTTATTTGCTTTTTATTATTATTATTATTAATATTATTTGTTGTTGTTGTTAAATATGTATATATAGTTCTTATTCATTTTTTATTGTATTTATTTTAATACAATAAGTTCAACTAAAGGAAAATGAGAAATGTTGCCTTATTTCATTAATTTTACTTTAATGTAATTTAATTGTTACATTTACTGTATTTTATTTTAGATAAAGCTTATTTTATTTCAAGTAACAGATTTGTTTTGTGGTTACTGTTTTAGGTAAGAATTTGTCTTCATAATAGAAAAGAAAATAGAAAATTTATAAATGTTTAATTATTGGTAAACGTTCACACATATGCATTTAAATAAACAAATATTTAATATATGTATATAATCACACACACACACATATATATATATATATATATATATATATATATATATGTGTGTGTGATTAGTTTATTATTATGTTCTTACAATTTTATCAAAACCTCATTTATTTTATTCAGTATGATAATTTTACTATTTCAAAAAGTTTTTAAGCTTTCCAGTTTGCATCATTTCCCGATCCCCTCTGTCTTCTATTCTCTCGTTTCCTGTCTCCCCTCTCACTCTATCTATTAACAAAATGACAGAAATAACATCTAAAAAGGACAAAAATGGAACAAATTGGTCGCTGGAGCACTGGAATACACAAACACACTTCTGACAGCTCATCGCATTTTGTGGTTTGCATGAGGCCGTGCTGTGGAAGACGCGTTGCACCCCCTCCTTCTTAGAGCCGTGTGGCGCGTGTCTTGCATCGAGATCATTAACGCTCGAGGGAATACAGTATGTGGCATCATACCATGACGCCAGCTACAGGTCCAATTATTCACAAGAATTTTGAGATTGCTAGCCCTTTTTAACTCATAAACACACATGCACACAAACACACACACAAAACACCCCGAGGGAGCAGCAATTACAGGGTTCAGAGGTGGCATCTTACGCACAGGCCAATCTGATTGCATTTTCATTCCAAGTGCACGGCTCGCCGCTTAAGAGTGTGAGACTTAAAGGCCCCATGAACGACGTGTCACATGGCAGTCCACGCTCATTACCATACTGCCATGCGCTCTCTCTGACTTTGGTAAACAAGCCCAAAAGCACCTTGCACAGTCTCCACGCTTTGCATAATTGTGCTTTAAAAGGCCTGGGATTCAGCTGACTATTACACACTGAACGAGTACTTGAGTGCAGCGTTCTTGTGGAGGTACGTTCGTCTGATTTTCTGCATTAAAGGATTTAAAAGAGTTACGGGCTCCGTCGAGTCGCAGGAAATGGGCAACATTCCCGCAGAGGCTGGTATGTGGCGTGGATCATTCGAGGAGAGGTGTCTGAATGAGTTCAGATACAAGCGGAAGCATAAGGATTGCAGTTCCATCGGGTGCAATTTCTCTTGGATGCAGGTCAAAGAGCAAAGCTGTACAAATAAAAGTTCTTGCTGTCTTATTAAGAACATTTTTTCACTGTATACTCTGAAAAGACCAGTATCGATGGTCACTAGCAAGACTGGGTATTGATACAGATTTCTTCATGCCATTAAATTGTCAATTTAGGTTATAATGTCAGTTTTGTCAGTTTTACATTCTGAAAGGAATTCTCATGTTTTTGATATAAAGGGTTTTGCTAACTTTTAAGTAAAGTCAATATTCAAAGTTTTGACAACCTTTGCTTTTCTAGATTAAAAAAATGTTATATTAAAAGCATATTTTTCATCAACTTTTCAACCTGTTGTTTAGTTGTTCTTTTTTTTAACCCCACTTTTATTCATTTTTATAAAATACAACCATTTTCTACATTTGGTGGTTACATACTGATATAAATAGGAGTTAAGTTGTTCTTGATCTATCTATCATCTATCTATCTATCTATCTATCTAGTTTATCTAGTTTTACGTTTAACTCTAGTCAATATTTAAAGTTTTCTTTTCTATATAAAGACAGTTAAATTAATACATTTGAATTCACATTCATGTTAATGCTACTTTACATTAACATTCATATTTTTAGTTCAAATTCAGGATTCTTGATTCAATTCTGAATTTTGCACATAACCTAGTTTAGAACCTAGTTGCTCTTTATTCAGTCCATCAATCTATCCATCCATTTATTCAATAAACCATCGAAAAAAGGTTTGTCAAGTAAATATTCAAAGTTTGTCTTAATTTTTGAATTTTGCATTTCTAGATAAATGTTTTTTAATTTGAACTGTAATCTAATCGTAAAATTCAAAATGCATAACTGAAATGTAAAATTAATTCCTTAAATGTAATTTTTTTAAAATCAAAATTTTCAATTCAGCCCTGAATGGTGCAGAACACAATGCCTGTACAGAAATATATATATATATATATATTTCTGTCAAAGTTTCTTCAAGTTAAACCAAACTTTTATTTTGACAGACTGCTATAAAGACCTGTTTAAACTTTCTGTTTGTATATGATATGACAATAGTTTTTCTTAAATTAAGCGGTAAAATGCTCATGAAGTGACTCTCAGAGCAGTTCTAGAGATTTCAGCAGCTTAACAGTCACAGGCACTAGTCAATATTGCATTTTGATTTAAGTGTAATGACCTACTTTTGATTTATTCAACCAAAATTCCGCGTTATACAGTAAATTCCATTTTTATGACTGGATTATGTGTTTCCGTCAGCGTTTTTTGCATTGTGGTTTTCTGCAAATCATAAGGCCCTATGCTTGAAATAGCTTCTTTTTTTCAGATTAAAAGCATAAATGAAACATTCTGTAGATCAAACTGTTTGTTTCTGGGTACTTTTGTGACCAGCACATAGAAGGTTTTCTAAATAACTAGTGCAACTGGAAAAAGTTTATCCATCGCATCATGATGTAAACTAAATGGAATCTGTATTTGCTGCACTTTCAGTATTGGGCAAGGAGGTATTATAATAATGCTACATTATCCAGGTGTTCTGCTTAAGTGATTCCTGAAGATCCAACTGCAGGAGCCAAGCCATGTGGGAAGAACGGGGGCGGGAAAAAGCTTTCCATGCTGAAACGGTTGGGTGTGGCGATAGCATCAGATACACACAGGCTGTGCGTGTCATTGACTATCACACATCCTGAAATGCTATTCCCTATAAAGCCCCATCCTCCCTCTCATCCAGTTCTGCCTTGATTCAGGCCAAGCCTGATATCAGTGAGAGGAAGAAACCTGTAACTTCAAAGAACCCACTGCGGGCACAAACGCACTGTATGGAAAAGAGCCCAGCGTTGACTCAACATTTCAAAGCTTAATGCCTCCACAACAGAGTCGGCTAACATGCACCCACTAATATTCCTACACACAAGAGATCACAAAACGCTCCTCATTAGGGACAATTTCAGAAGCAAACGGAAGTTTATCAAAGAGCGATTGGAAAGATTGAGCCATAAACCAGGTCAGCTGGGGGCCAGTTTACACAACCTGAGAACAGCTGAGACTCTAGAATGGTCACTATGCAGACACCCCCATCGAGGCTCAAGCCATGAACCATCTGTCTCAGCTTGTGGACTGAATTTCCACCGAGGCAATGTTGCAGACAAGGGGCTGGTTACACAGCTGTGAACGTTAAAAATTTGCATAGTTATGACATAAATAGGCACTAAGATACAATTTATGCACTAGAAAATATCTGAGAGTTGTGCCAAAAAACTGTAAATGTAACCCAACTGATTAACAAAATATTTACGGAAAATAGGGTAGATTGATTTCCTTATGCATATCAGGTTTTAATCAATCAATCAGTTAAAAATACTTTTTTTAATTTTGCATACAGTTTCTTAATTTTACTTGCATATTTAAATATACTAATTATTACTTCTGTACATTGCATTTCAATTGAAAATGATATTTCTATATATTAAATTACAGATGTAATTTAAAATATAGATGTATCCTAAATAAATATATTTACACAAATTTACATGCAGTTCCTTAATATCATTTATATATTTAAATATATAGTTATAAAAAAAGTATAGCATATTTAAAGACATTTCCATAATCAATTTCCAGTGTTTAAATTCTATTTCTATATATTTTGACAGTTATGTGAGGTAACAAGAAGTTTTAAATACCAAAGAAAACTCTAAATAAATAAATACTTGATAATATTTACATATTTAAATATACTAAATTCTTTTTTTCATAACTATAGATTTTATCTTCATAGAAACAGTTTATTTACGTTGACATCTATCAATTATATTCTATCCATCCATCCATCCATCCATCATTCAATAAAGTAAATATTCAAAGTTTGTCCTAATTAATTTTGCAATTGAAAATTTCTTAAATTTAATTTTCAAATTAAAAGCTTTAACAAAAAATTGTAACAAAATTTTTTAACAGCCATTAAAAAAAGACCCTATGAAATATAATCTCAAATAAATAAATAAATAAATGCATTTATTGTTATTATTATTATTTATTATTATTATTATTATTATTATTATTTTTTTTTATTTTATTTTTTTTTTTCAGAAATACTGTGTTGTGTATTTACATTTTTTTCTGGTAAATAAATTCTGGTAAATAATTTTTCTGGCAAATATTCCTTAATTTTTTTTTTTAATTATGTTTTAATTGATAGTTATCAATTAATGGTTCCACATTTATTTATTGATTTATAACTACATAACTATACAATACAATCATGACTCCGGTGTGAACTTCACATCCCAATCTCAGAAAAGCCTTATAAACGCAGGTGCAACCGTACCCAGGTGTATTTTCAAATAAGTCAAACACAGTCACAGAGAATCAAGACACATCCAAGACATGCAACCGGAGCTAAGCAGGAGGTACGGCAAGAAAGAAACTGCACGGAATCTTTTATTTCGTTCTTGTAAGCAACCTCTAGCAGTCCCCTTATGTAATGCAACTTCAAAGAGCAACTGCAGCAAAAGTGCAGATTAAAAAGGTTGGAATACATTGAGCGAAAAACCCGAGTGCCCCTGGAGTGACAATAAGCACATTTCAGATGAAACGTGAGCAACGACAGCGAATAGCGCCACTGCATCAATTACACCCCTTCACCGGCACCCCTGAGTGCCCCCCTCAGCTCTTTTCATCTTCCTCAAACTTTCTCAAGAGTAAGATATTATCAGCATCATTAATGTTTTTTCTTTTATTTCTTCCACGCATCTTTTTTCTGTTTATTCCGGAGTTCTTCCTAATTATAACACTTTTGTTTGACGCTTAGCGTGTTTGCAGGTTTGTGTCACAGCCTTTGGCAACCCGGTGAAATCAAATGACAGCTGTCAAGCAATTTTTCAAGTTTAAATCAGTTGTTTTAGATGAAACCGTGGCACCAAAGTGCATCCCTACCACGCAAGCCTGGCACCGAAGCCGGATCCGAGTGAAGTCACGGCTTCAGAGGCCATGACTCAACTGACTAGAAGCATAATGCCTGCTTCAGTGGGCTCAGAGAGACCATTTAAAACACGCACCATGGCTAAATGCCTTGCTGGCACAGTCCTTGAACTTAGTATTCGGGTGTGCGTCGGTGTGTGTGAGCGCATTTGTCTGCATTCGCTGGCCACGCTTGAGTCCGTGGAGCTCTAATCACAAATGGATTTGTCCGAGCGTTTTAACGCGGCTTCTTTTCACGTCGCGGCTGAAGGATTAGCGTGTCTAATCATAAAACGAACAGATTGGTTGAAAAGAGCAGAACGCAGTGGAATAATGAATGTAGGTAGAGAAATTACACCGTGCTTGATTTAGCGAACACACTTTATTATTATCTGATTAGCAAGAATGAAAACTGTGATCACACGCATTTTCTCTCTCCGTCTCGCTCTTTATTTCTCGCTTTCATTTTCTCCCAAATGTATTTTTCTTTTCAAATATTTAGCATTTGCTGACGTCTGTGCTAGCACTCCAAAATGGATGTAATATTTTACCCTGGCGCTATGTATATCCGCTTCTTCTCTGCGGACTCCATTACACTTCCCTAGGTGAGTTGAGACTCAGCGAGTCATTAGGCTCTACGGGAAACTACGAAGTACCTGTCTGACAGAACAAGGCATTTCCTTTGTGACTCTATATTCTGCTCGCTACATTCTGGAGATGCTGTCGCTGAGGTGCAATTAAGAACAGACTTTTGCTTTTGCATCCCTATACATGCACAGATAAGGTGAAATATACGAGTTGGACTGAAGATATTTTGATATTTCCAATGGAAAATATGCTCCTCACACAACCTTAATGGCTTCTGTTTCAGTTTTTAGGATATTATTTACAAAAGCGTACAAAAGCGTACAAAAACACTGGCGCATTTCGCATCTAATACAATAACCTTTCACAGTAACCGCCACTGTTATTTATCATAAGAGGCCACCAGTCAAATATAATATTGGTTTCGTAATACCTTAATTGATGATGCCAACAGATAAACAGAAAGTGGTTACAGAGGTCAGATGAACGTTTGAATGCCAAACATTAAGCAGGCTTTATCGTACCTTAATCACTCTGGCAACAGTTATGCATATTTTAGAAGGTAATTTACTGTCATGCCAAAAAACTTGACAAATTCATGCAAAGCAAAACTTTTCTGATTGATGTGATGTATCAATTAAATTCACTTAATTGCTAATTAAAATTTCAAGAGAAGCAAAAGATAATGACGAAGCTGAATTAAACAGCAGCATTTGAAATGAAACTGACCTTACTTGGTACTTTATCAAAATAAATTAATAATAATAAAAATAAATCTCATGATTACCAGGGTTTTGTGCGTGTGTAAACTATGTTTTTTTGAGGAATATAAAGTTATGAATATAAAGCCAGTATTTATTTGAAACTTTATAATTCTTTATTTGAAGAATTATTAATGTATTTACTGCTTTTGTGTCACTTTTTTAAGTAAAATTACAATAAAAATGTATTTTTTTAAAAGAAGAAGAAGAATTCATGTACATAAAAATACTTCTAAGGGAACTGCAGGTATTAAGATTTGTGTGGCTTTATATAACGTAAATGGTGTTCTAACTGACATATGTAGTAGAAAACCCACAGAAGATTTACGTTATTTAAAAAAATCCACATCATTTATACATACATTTTATGGGGGATGCCATTATGAGGTGAAATGGTTGCTCTTGGTGAGCTACTGACACCTACCTGTTGCTTTTTTTTACCGCAACACAACTATAACAATAAAATACTGATACAATGCCACATTGTGTGGCCTTGGGTTGTAATTTTCAGTCGAAGGGCATCAAGAGAAGTGATGGAAGTCTTCACTGCTTTCTTAGCGATAAGAAGCGGAGAAAAGAATGGGAAGATGCCTGTGGATTAATTAAACTTCCTAAAGACCTGCGTCTTTGTTCTCTGCACTTCAGCCCTGAAGCCTTTGAGGCTTTTAGTAGACCACAGCTACTGAAAGAAACACTATATGCCATCCTGGCAGGATGTAAACATGCCAAAACTTGTCATGACGTTGCAAAGACTGAAGAAGTTTCTCAGCGTGGATTTCACTCGATGAAAAATCAATGGTATGGCATTTGGTTTAAGCCTACACTTATATCCATCGCCACCTGTAAGCACGTGGACTTAGCTGTGGTCAACATATCAGTTTTTTATTTTCAGAATTGTGTTGCGTTAAAAATAGCAACAGGTACAGTAGCGCCAGTGGCTCACAGAGTGCAACCATTTCAGATCACTGAAATAATGGCACCCCCCATAGTGCAAAAAATATATAAAACGATGTGGATTTTGAAATAAGTTACACCTTTAATGGGTTCTCTACCACATATTTCAGTAAAATACATAATTTATGTTATTTTAAGCCATACAAGTCTCAATACCCGGGGATCCCTTTAGCAAATGTATGTATCATACTTCATTTCTCAGAATGCTTTGACCTGTTGAATTTCCCTGCAATTCCCTCAATGTAATCCACTTCCAGTAAATTCCACTTCCAACCCTGCTGCACTCACACTAGTCTTATCACTTATCACTGCGGTGTCTGTATTATAAGAAAATATTTCCAGGTATCTGGAATATGTTTGGTCATGGGCTGAGTGATAAGCTCACTTTTGATTTGAAGTTGAGCCACTCATGCAGACCACTAGAGCAGTCCTCAGGGGGTAACATCAAGCCCCTATGAGCAATTGGTATTCAGGCATTGAAACGGCCTGAGGCACTGCCCAAGGCAACAGTATGTCCGAAGAAGACAGCGGCCCCCATCTAGACCCAAGCTGACCCGACAGGGAGTAAGAGGAGTGAGTTTCACACCTGCCCTGTTTAACATGGCGGAGAGGATTCAGGAAGAATGAGTAAAGAAAAAGACACTTAATCAATAGTTCCTACCCTCTGTCTTCTAGTTTTTGGGTGATTCGCATTTATGAAAAAGCAATGAGGGCTCAATGTGTCCGTTCATGCGAACGGGTTTCCTAAGTGTCAAGAGTAAGCAAGTTAACAGGCCATCGTTGAAATCTCATGGAGTTGCCAAGGTCAGACCCTATGAATCAATCCGTCAGTCTGGATTCACAAAAAAACTGCAATGTACCTCCAAACTTAAATCACCCTAAGCTGAACTTTTGTTCTTTGCCTAACTTTGTCGATGTTGGGAAAAGGTCAGGGGAGGAAAAGCCAACTATGGTTTAGATATATGTGCAGTATAACTGACAGAAAAAGTGCTTAACATCTGCCATTCTGGGTGTTCTCTGAGAAGCTGACAGTGCATCAACAACGAGGCCTTCGGTTAAAGAGCATCATCAAATCACAACCACCTCTAATCAATGTGTCATTACCTTCACTTCAAACTCCAAATGACATCAGATGTGAGGTTTTCTAGTTCACTGCTGTGCCGGCAATGATAAACACGCTCCACACCAAGTCCAGGTGAGTTACAGTTTCGTCTCTGCCATACTCACCAATCAAACAGTCTTCCTTGTGAAACACGTCATTTAACAGCATGCTAATGAAGCTAATCTACTGAAGTCAAATGATTTACGCACATGCCAATTGCCTCACCCCCTACTGGGTGTATTATAAAATGGTCTCGTTTTCTTGAATTACAAACACATAGTCTTGCTCTTGGCAAGGCTCTGCAGATCTACGGCTGTTTGTTTGTTAACTAAATGAAAGATCTGGTATCAAACACTCTTAAAGTCCCCAGGATCTAGTGAATGTGTTAGCCTTAAGGTTATCTATAACCTAGTGTTTTCCAAAACAATGACAAAATTCACATTTAGAAGATATAAGCATTCAAAACTCACAGTCTCTCACTTCCGCCAATATGGATCAATGGTTTTGATGACATCACACTGCACCAATCAAATGCTGTCTAGAATCTGAAGCTACACTATAAATAGACACTGAAGCTGTGGCTGAAATCGGTCACTTGTTTACAGAATTAGTGTTTACTGTATGGTGTAAGGCACGTAGTGCACTATGTAGGGGATAAGGAACAATTTAGTCTAAATACACTTTCCATTGGGGGCAAACCATTGCAGCACGTGGTCAGCTCAGGTCCAGAGACATGATACCACAGAGCCAATCATATGCGTGAGTCGGCACAGACCACAAAACGCATCCGACGTTTGCTTTAGTAACAGTTTCATATTGAATCTATTAGACAGTGGCTGTCATAAGCTGTCAAATTCGGCTTTACCAAGCTCAGCAGCTCTGGCTCAAGCTGTGATATAAAGGAAATGCTACTGGCTATTTAAAAAAGGATGGATCTGCTGTATATGTCCCGCCTTGTCTTCCTGTTTCAGTTGAAATTACATCAACACATAGAATAACGCTGCGCATTTCAAGGCACTTCAGTGGGCTTTTAAAAAAAGGTTCTTTATTGACATTGATGGTTCAATGAAGAATGTTTAACATGCATAAAATCTTTGCACTGCCCAAAAGGTTCTTGATAGTGGAAAAGCATTCTTTAAATTATTAAAAAAACAGTTCTTTTGAGAACCCCTTTTGAAACCTTTATTTCTAGGAGTGTATCTGAATCAGTTTAAATCATAACAAGACATAATATGTGTTTTGGTATTTGAGTTTAGTCCAATGGCATGTACTACCCAGACACGATGCAACTACTAAAAGCTCTTAATTTGACCTTTTGTCTTTATCAGCCGTGACATTTACTGATAATTTGCACCTTTGCTATGGCTCTTAAATGTCATGATGCTTAGTTTTTAAAACATAATTTCATTAAGTTGATGATTATCAGTGAATATCAGTGAAATTTGAATATGCATAATGCAAATATGCATACTTCACTACGCATGCAGTTCACACATACTCATTTCACACACTGTTTTGTGCCTGAAAAACAGCATGTGAAATGAGCAGTATGTTCGAAATGTAGTCGTAAAAATGTGGACAAAAAGTATACAGATGAGCTACTATTTACGGCGAGATACAAACTTGAGTATCCTATGAGGTCATGGGAAAGGCATTGTGAATGGCAATCAAGTGACACAACTGATGCAGTACAACAGAAACATGATGAATATAGTATGCACAGATTTCATTTATACTACATACATTCATACAATATAGACCACTCTAATTATAAAACTGGAAAGCTCAGTCCTCATTAAATGTAGTATCTACTCAAGCAGCATGAAGATGCAAGTTTGGAATATAGTGCATAGACTGCTTTAGTTGTAGAGCTTTTTGGAGCATTATAGCCTATGAACTTTTGCTGTATTGCAAAAATTTGACATAAGGATGAGTAAATAGGGCCAAGGGAATTTAAATTGTAAGGTGAACTATCTCCTTAAGGCTGCTAAACACTTATTTATGTAGTCCGTACAACGAAAGTAAAAAAAAAAAGTCCTCACGATTCTGCTTAGGTAATATTTTCCCACTTTATCTCAGATGGGGGCTTTTGCATTCTGTCAGTTGGGAGTTTCTCAATGGATTTTTCATTAAAACTTGGGCAAGATTCAAAGAGCTTCATAAAAGATGAGGTGGCAATCTGTTCTAATGATGTTTAGGTGAGAGTCCCAGACCCCAGGAACTTTCCCGGAAAACCTGGGAGAATAAAGACAATTAACTTGAACAAATCAACCAGTGCCACAGATCATTATGAAACGAGCAATAGATGTCGTGAGGAAAGGTTAGTATAACACACACGTTACTCTCGCTTCGTTTTCCTTCCGCACACATGCATACACAAACCGGTAGCCTAATCCTCCCAATGTGTAAGGTATCACTCTACTGTAAATGTCAGGTTAGACAGCATACACTCATGAATGATGGATATATGGCATGTCCTAGTTTGCCACGGTTTCCTCCCTAGGCAGCATTACAGAACAGCCTATTTCCCGATCCAGGGCTTAGTGTTTGCAGCTATCACGCATTCCCAACACTCCCACCTGTCCTTGAATAACAAATACCTAAGCAGCCCAGCTATGCTGGGAGAAAACCGGCAAACGGAGAGAAAGTTTCAGTAATACATTTTAGCAGCCTTACAGTATCTTGGAAAAAATATTAGAAAATATTACATTTTTTATGCACCTGTGCAGATATTTCCATTTGAGCCAGCATCGCCCACCCAGCAAATGTATTTTTTTTTTCAGGCATGCACGAGATTTGAGTATATTGCTTCTATCTTTTTCCAGGCAGAATGAACGGAAGCGACTGCTCATGCAAGCTTCTGTTGCTCGCCTGCTGTCTGCAAAATTTTGTCGAAAACAATTTTCCCTGCTTGAGGCCATCAGCTGAGAAGAGAGGCAAATTACCACAAGTGGCCAGTTAAAGCGCCTTGCACTCTGCATGCAGAGAAACTCAATGGACTACTTTCTGTCTTTTCAGTGGCATAAATCCACGCCAGATGGGGGGCATGTGCCTTCAAAATTAGGAAAAATCAAATTGTCAATATTGCCATTAAGGTGGTGAACAAAACTGTCCTGTGTTTTATTAATATGGACTCTATGCTCCTCATTGTGTATCTTTTATGTGTCTAGATAAATCAAAAGTTTAGTTGCATGCCTAAATGCACCTTTTGCAAGTCCTCATTAAACATCATGAATCATCCATCATAAAATCTCACATTAAGAGCACTGATAATGCACAGCTGATGAACATGCACCTTATAAAAACACTTTTCCAAGATGCCACCGATGAGCTCATTTTAACTGAGCTCTCTCGTTATGTGCAGTCATAAAACAGGCAAGGAGTTCATTAATTTTGATGGTTAATCTACAGTCTCATTAATTGGCTTTGGTTAATTTCACGGCCATGTCGTGTATAATTACCTGTGGAATGCACAGTTGCTGTATGTGGTTTAGACTTTAATACACTTCTAAATGCAGGTTATTATTGATTAGTGACTGCAAAGGGATGTGTCCTGGATATCTGGACATTTTAGAGGACTGATTTATATCATAATCTCATTACTTAAGGCTCCAAGATCTGAAATAGGTGTGTCAGATAAGCGAGACATCCAAAATGTGCAGTTTTAGGTTAGGTACTCCGGGATTGACAAGCACTGCTGTACAGTGTCTCCATGAGAAAGAGATAAAAGAGAAGAGAAAGAGAGCAAGCACAGAGCTGGCTGGCACATATCTCACGTATAAACGAAGATGGACTACGTATTTTGTACACTTTCACTGTTAAATGAGACTGTACTTGCTTAACTCATCTGTATGTGTTGTGATTTATCTTTAAACACAAGCTGTTCTTACTCCATGATCCTTTAAACTGTAATTAAGCCAAATGAAATGACTACCAAACTCCAGGGTTAAAACGTTACAGTCCCTCAGGCTCACTCTGCGTTTTTAACGGTCTTTGGAGACAGTTTATATGTTTATATCCAGCCTTTATACGGCAACTTAAAGAAGCGCTCTTTACCTTGTGCTGACGCCAGATGTAGGAGCACCGACAGCAATATTACAATCCAACAGGGTCTCTTTCTCGCTTTACCCGAATTCCCAAACATTGCCAGAGAGGCAGACGGAGAGATACTGAACGCGTTTGTCCGGCACGCCGGGTACATGTTGCTCCTCCACAGTCCAGCCACAGTTGTGCGCGTAATGTTCTGGAGTGTCTCTGGCGCGTCTTGTGCGAGGTCTTTGCGACTCAAGAGACTAATCCTTCACATTTATATCTTAAACTTCAATACTGTTTAACTCCGTTGAGTTTGTGAACAGTATGTTAAAACTTCAGTTTTAACAGTGTACGACTCCAATGCACAGAATAGACTTTTGTTCTTTCATCCACTGCCTCTACTCTCATTCATTCACTTAGTAAATGTCTGATCAATAAGTATATTCCCAATCCAGAGCGCAAACGCCTCACGAACTGTCCCCAGGATATGATTAGACAAATGACGTATCGCTCATGATCAATGACGCGGTGTTATTCACATTCCAGTAAACCAAAAGTAACTTCTGTTCCTGGCGCGTTGCTATTTGTTATCCCTAAGACGAGTCTTTTGCAGTGAAGAACCTCCCGTTCACTGAGTCCGCCCAGATGCAGAATAAGCTTCATTCGGTTTAAGTAACTTTCCAAGTCCCGCTCTAGTGCGCCACGGTGCCGTTTGCTCCAATCGAACCATGCTGCGCGTAAAGCCCCGCTGTGTACGAGGGTGCGAAACGGTGTTCGTGAGAGATCAAACTGTCATCGCTGAATGCCGCCCAGGAACCGGCCCGTTGCGTTGAAGATCTCCAGCATCATATGAGCAGCGGATCGGAGAGAGCGGTGAGCGCGGAGGGGGCTGACGCACGGTGCCACCGCGCGGTGAGCTCCAATAAGACACGCAGCGAGACAGACGGGCGCTCGCTGCTGAATGCACTGGAATGAACAGCCTAACAGTTATTCTGAACGGATGAACGGTCGCAACGACCTTTCAGTAACGTCTCAATCACTCTATGAAACAGCGATTAGGGGCTAAACTGACATGTCTGTCTGCGCAAGCAAGTCTGCTTGGTTGTGCATGTGTTTTCGGAGCTGAAAAGTGATGAGTATCGATATTTAATCGACTGAATTGAATAGGCATGACCTTAGGGGATTCAAGAAGTACCAATACAGCTCATTCATGCCATATTACTTGTTTAATTGCATTTTTGTCCACATTTCATGCTGTCTCCGACTTATTTTGACCATTGTGGTTTTATCCATCTATCTATCTATCTATCTATACTCTTAAAAACAAATGTGCTTCACAATACCATTTTTGTTTAAATGGTTCCATAAAGAACCTTCAACATTTGAAGAAGCTTTCCGTTGCATAAAAGGTTCTTTGTGGCAAAAGTAGGTTCTTTAGATTATAAAAAGGTAAGAAAGAGATGGTTCTTTAAAGAACCATTGACTGAATGGTTCTTTGTGGAACCAAAAATGGTTCTTCTATGGCATCACACCTTTATTTTTAAGAGTGTATCTATCTATGAATCTGGCTGCCTGCCTGTCTCTCTTTCCTTCTGTGCGTCTGTTTGACCATCTGTGTGCTTGTATATGTCCATCAATCAGTCTTTTGTTTCTTTATTTTTTCCAGCACTCCATTTCATCAGTCCTTCCATACAAATAAGAATTGTGATGATTGTAAACTGACATTTAATCTAATTTTTTCACATTGTGTGATTGCTGAAATCGTCAGCTTACTTGTGATTAATTTTTTGTGTTTGTATTTTTCCTAAATGATTTTCCTCATTTGCGGATAATAGAATCTGCAAAGAATAATACAGAAATGTTAAAAATGTAAGTGCACTATTATTATTATTAATAAAAATTTCATTACAAACATAAAAGAACCAGCTAATCTACCTTAAAACAGGATGACGTACAAAAGACGTTCAGTCAGACTGTTTATTTATTATTAACGATTTCTTTTTCCCTACTGGCTAAATAAATTCTTTCTCAAGTAAATTTACATTTTAAAAAGATGTTCACTTTTAACTTTTTAAATAATATTTTGTACTTGGAAAGAACTGATCAAAAAAGACCAATTAAAAATAATCAGAACACTGATTATGAAAATTATTTTCTGCATTGTGGTTCAAGAGAAACAAAGTTCCTAATCATATTTCTCAGAGCAGAAAACGAGAGAGAAAACTAAAGAAAGTCTAAGTAGACTTTAAAGGGAATGTAAAGAAGTGATTTGTACATCAGTCAAAAGAATCACTTGGGACACACTTAGATCAGGTCTAAGACTTGCACTTTTGATCCAGTGAAGAAATACAAAGAGCCTGCATACAGCAAAACACAAAACACACACCTACACACGCTCCGGGCTAGTATGCATGCACACACACATGCACAGATGCAAACACATGCACATCTATATGAAGGGATTTGTTGTGGGATCAGCAGCACTTCAGTGGAGGTCAGATCGCAGAAGAAGCCAACATCAGACTACTTTACAGGTCTGATTTCTCTTGCGAAGCCTGTTCGCCCACACACACAACACACATACAAACATACTTCAAAGACTATTGATCTCCTCTGGCCTGCGGGAAAAACAACTTCCACATCAAGCAGCGCTCCTTTGGGTTAATCATACATGTCAGAGGGCCAAAGCTAATCTGTGAATAAACCTGTAAAGCACCTGGAAGTCGACCAAGTGCTGGGAAAATCTGGGATCTGGATCTGGGTCTTCAGATACAACTCTTGCACACTAGTGGTGAATCGGGAATTCTGAACGAAAGAGGAGCAGGACTATTTGATCTTGACAATCACAGCATGACATGACAACAATGCTTCTCTCCACCACACCAACTGCATCTTTATTTTAATAATAAATTAGTTCTGGGAAACTAAACAAAGAGTCTTACGCATAAGCTCTTGTGTTGTGCACATCATGCCAAAACTATTTGGATGTGGTCATGATTCACCTTGTGGCTTCACTTATTTATTATTATTTAAAAAAGAAAACTGCATTAAAATGATATACTGCATTTTTAAAATAATACTTAAATAACAACTTTAATAATATTAAAATAAAAATGCATATTTAAATGTTTAAAAAAATTACTATTATTTATTATTATTACTACTACTGCTACACATTTTTATTTAATTTATGATTAAATATTAATTTTTTAATATTAAAAACATTAGTGTACATAATTGTATTAATAAAATAATGAATTATTTATTAATAAAACAATACAATTTTACTTCATGTTCTTCTTCTTATAAGTGTTATATAATATATATTATTTAATAAAAATAGTACAAAATTAGTACAAATATTATTAGTATGAACGTGTTATATTTAATAAATACTGTTGCATATTGATTAAAATCTTGATTAAATATAACGTTAATAATAATACATTTTATTACAAATATTCATAGATCTAATGTATTATTTTTATCAGCAAAATTATTATTTAATAATATACATTATATATTTGTATATACAGCCTACAGAGTCAACATCCTTCATTCTAACTGAAATGTAACTTCATAAGGGGCTGATATATGAAATGCTTTTTTTATCCAGCAGTTCTCATGAGAACTGCACAAGAAATTCAACTCCCAATCTCTATTGATTTTAATAAAGTCTGATGTTAGCATGAAGCTAACCTTATGACAAGAAGCATACAAATATGTAGCACACAGTAACATTGTGTAAAAATATCTACATTTAACGCTATTCAGTATTTTTCAATATTGAACAAATTATATTTATAATTGACACTTCTCTTGCTTCGTCTGCCAAATTGAATGGATTTTTTTCACTGAACTTGTCACAATGCATTATAGGATTTGCTTAGATGAGGTGAGCAAGCCTATACAGTTCTCATTTTATCAAGTGAAACACACTAATGTAAGAAAGGTACTGCTTTAGAATTCACCTCTATGGGATCTCACACAGAATGGAACCTTCATGAAATATGACTGGCAGCAGAGAGAAACAGAGAGAGAGAGAGGGAGCTGTGGTCTGGAACGTTGCTACTTTTGGAGAGACTGCCAGACCATTCACTATTACAGGGACATGCAGTGCTGCAGGTTGTGTGCTCGAATTAGCAGATTGTGAAATAACTTGCATTAAAGAGTTACTGTTATTCTTTCACTCATAAGAATGCTATTACTGAAAGATGTGACAGATTAGAGTTAAACTAAACTGTGCTGGATGATGACACTGTTGTCTTCTGTGGAGCTACTTTATAGCTGAATAGAATTTTTCATAAATGATGAATTTTGCAAGACTGACACTTATTGAACTAAATTGAATTATCACTGAACTCGAGCTGAATAATGATACTATTGTCTTCTGTTCAGCTGTTATAGCTGAATTAAGCGTATTTCAGAATGAAGTTTGATGAAGTTTGCATTACTGCTTCTGTTATTTGACTTTACTTAACTTGACTAGAGTGACAGATCAAATAAGATGGGTGTTACGAGTGGCTGTCAGGGAGTTAATATATGATTTCTAAGGCATTCAGTGTGTTTTTAATACTGAAATATGGTTGCTAGGGTGTACTGGGACAATTCTAGATGACTGTTGATTGACACAAGTCTATAATGTGACAATGACATACTGGTGTACATCTCTCTTTTAGTGCAAGCTAATTTACCAGGTAAAAATAGTAACTCTAATTGCTTAGAAAAGACCACAAAACCAGTCTTAAGTAGTATGGGTATATTTGTAGCAATAGCCAAAAATACACTGTATGGGTCAAGATTATCGTTTGGAAAAAATCATGTTTCATAAAAATACTTTGTAAATTTCCTACCATAAATGTATCAAAACTTGATCAGTAATATGCATAGCTAAGAACTTCATTTGGTCTAAAGATGATTTTCTCAGTATTTTGACCAACTGTCCTATTCTAACAAACCATACAACAATGGAAAGCTTATTTATTCAACTTTCTGATGCGTGCATCACCTTTGTGGTCCAGGGTCACATATGGATTTGTTTCTTACAAGCACGCAGTTTTTAGCTTCACTAAATCTCCTCTAAATATGTTCCTATGAAGAAACAAACTTATCTACATGTAGGATGGCCTGAGGGCGAGTACATTTTCAGCAAGCTTTTATTTTGGGGTGAATTATTCCTGTTAACCTGCATGAATACGTCTGCTTCCTAACGCGTTGTTTGTTTACATTAGGTTACTTCAAAGTTACTGTTAGGTATAACGCAAAACTATACATCATTAAAAGTCTGTTTTACGATAAAAAAAATCTCTTAGTGAAAGTAGTGTTTTTAATTATGAAAATCAAAAACGTGCCTTTTAATATAAAATATGACCGTACCTTTAATATGAAATGTGACCCTGGATCACAAAACCAGTCATAAGTGTCATTTTTTCAAAATTGAGATTTATACGTCATATTAAAGCTGGATAAATAAGCTTTTCATTAATGTATAATTTGTTAGGATGGGACAATATTTGACCGAGATACAACTATTTAAAAATCAGGAATCTGAGGGTGCAAAAAAATCTAAATATTGAGAAAATTGCCTTTAAAGTTCTTCAAATAATGTTCTTAACAATGTATATTACTAATCAAAAATTAAGTTTTCATACATTTACAGTAGAAATTTCACAAAATAGCTTGATGGAACATGATCTTTACTTAATTTCCTAATGATTTTTGCCATAAAAGAAAATCAATAATTTTGACCCATACCATGTATTTTTGGCTATTGCTACAAATAAACCCCAGTGACTTAAGACTGGTTTTGTGGTCCTGGGTCACGGTCACAAATGAGCCTCAGCCGCAACCTCCAGTGCAGTCGTCATAAACGAAGTCCTTCAGGGCTTTTAGTCCAGAAGTATTGATGTAATCTCAAATATTGATGGATTCTCATGTTTACCTCGAATTGCTTTATAGAAACACAAAACTAGACGACGTGAGCATTGGGGAGCGCTAAACACTCTCATTTAATGTATATTTCATTCATACTGAAAGCCGGAGGGCGCCTTCCTGCAGAAATTTAAAATAAAATAAAATAATTAAGGAATGCACAAGGAAGGAGATCAGAGGCCTTTGTTTTGTTTTGTTAATGGATCTCAGTGGAGGACTTCAAAGTGTTTGATATTAAATATTAGTTTTTGAATTTATCTATTTTTTTGCAGTTTACACCCTCAAAAATGCTGTTTTAAAAGAGAAGTCATGGACAATTTTGCGACCTAAGTTAACAACAACAGCACCTCAGTAAATTAGTAAATTAGTAAAACATTAAACTGAGTTAATGCCTAAATAATATATTTTAACATTAATAATGAATGAAATAAACATTAAAGGGGTCATCAGATGCAAACTTCACTTTTACATGTTGTTTGAACATTAATGTGTGTTGGCAGTGCATGTACAAATCTGCCTTATAATGATAAAAATCCATGCAGTGGTTTTTAATTAATCTGTAAAAATAATATCCCCTTTTTAAATCGAGCCATCGAGTAACACCGACAGAGGCCGCTCCCACAATAGTTGATTGACATGAGCGTCTTACCTCAGATCAGCTGTAACAGTCAGACCTCCATTGTTTCGATGCCGGAGCAGGGATGTTAGACAAGAATATCTCAGATTGAGCGATTGAGGTGTTGTGTTGCTGGATGTAATAATGAATGATCGTCATTTACTCCCGAAATCTGAGCCGCTGAAGATGCAGTAGATTACATTTATTTGTGAAGGGAATGCGCCTCCCGGTCTACATAAATGCGTCTTAATTTGTGGAAATCATTCATGATCCAGCTTCATCTACAGCAGAAGTGAGTGTAAGGGTTTTTTTATGAATCTCTGCAATCACCTTTCCTAAAAACAGGCTACACAGGCTAAAATAAAAAAAACAATTTGTTGAGTCAACTTAAAATAAATTGTAACCTGGCTGCCTTAAAATTTTAAGTTCAGTCAACTAAAATAAGTTTAGTCAACTTGAAATGTTAAGTTGTACTAAGTAACAACTTAGATATTTGTGTTTGCTAAACTTAACAGATGGGTAACCCAGATGCCTTGAAAATGTAAGTTGATTCAACTCAAATATCTAAGTATAATTTAACATTTCAAGTTGAATAAACTTTTTTTGAGTTGACTGAACTTAAAATTTTAAGGCAGCCAGGTTACAAATTATTTTAAGTTGACTCAACAAATTGTTTTTTACAGTGTAGTTAGTAAGTTTCGGGGCTAAACACCCTAAATGCAGCTTGTCACTCCTCAGAGAGAAGAGAGGGGCGGGGTGAGCAGAGCTCATTTGCATTTAAAGGAACACTCCCTCAGAATGGGATGATTTTTGCAGAGCTCATTTTGACAAGGTAAAAAGGGTGTTGTTTTACACAACCATTGAGATTTTTAACCAAAGTATTTTCATTAAGACCCTAAAGAATCATATCAACTTGTGGAAAATGGGCATCCGATGACCCCTTTAAAGCAGAAATAAGAAAGATATAAACTGCATCTCTTGTTCAAACTCCCAGACTCTCTTCCAGCTCGTCAGTCCTCTCCGCATTGGGTTATGGGAAACAGTGCTTCAGCAAGTGTACATCAACTGTACACTCGAAATCAGAGGATTATGGGTAAAAAAAAAAAAAAAATAGTGAAAAAATATTGGGAATGAAATCGTTCACTCAGAATTAGTACAGCACTAAAAAATGGCCAACACCCGATATAATGCACTATATAGGGGATAAAAAACGGTTTTGGACACAGCACATGGTATCCGTGAACACTGATTGACTGAAAAACTGAAATTCAGTGACGTCAAGATTGCAATGTGATTGGTTATCAAGGCACACATGATCCAAGTTGGCCATTATGACAGAGTCGCTGACCCTGGTGTCTCCCAATGATAAGACCATCTCTGGATAAAGGAATCCAGTTATCGCGGTAACTGAATAAAATACACATAGAAACGTTCTGAATGATGAAACATGAAGGCAATAAATGTGACTGTGACAATATATGGTTCATCTGTATTCTAACATAGTAGAAGTTCTTCATATCCCTAAAGTGAAACAATATCAATAGTATTGTGTACCATAGCAAGCTAGTGTCATATTCACATTTATTTTGCTTTTAATTTCTTAGCAGTTACTTATTGACATGCTGTGTCGGCCTCTTCAGATCTGTCTTTGGATGCTGCGATTTGTTCGGTTAAAAGAGATAAGTTTCTAAAGTCCTTATCAAACTGTAATTCTCCACCTCACCTTTGATATTCAGTGCTGAGACATAGCAGGTTTGAATGAAGAGAGACGCGTGTTGAGGATTCCTGCACAGCTGCAGGAGCCTTACAGGGTTTTCAGGTGTGTTGGACTGACAGGTACTAGAGCTCTAAATAATGCAGGTGACAGTGACTGTGAAGGAGATACACAGAAATTGAGGAAACTTAGAGAGAGAGAGAGAGAGAGAGATTTGGGGAACGCTACTTTAATGCAATGCATTATTATGATATTCCTTAATAAAAGTAACATTTATATTTAATCGTTCAGCAGATGCTTTCATCCAAGGCGACTTGCAAATGAGGAAAAACAGAAACAATTTATCATACAAGAGTCAACAATATTACCAGTACTGCAATAATGCACAACAGTAGGGCTCCAGAAGCAAAAAAAAATCCCATTAATTTTTTCTACTTTTAATAATAACATGTTAACATTACTTAGACAGAGAAATGCACCAGGAGCTCAGAAAGCAATGATATATGTTTTTATAAATTCCTTAAGAGAGTGGGATTTCAGTTGTAATTAATAATAATAATAATAATAATAATAATAATAATTCTATATTTTACAAATGAGCATAAGCTGCAATCTTGATGCAATAAATAGATTTCTACGACTATTTAGGAATTTAATTTCCATGACTGTTCCAGGTTTATAAATATCATACACACACAAACACAAGCTTGAAAAATATTACATTTTATAATCAATTACTTAGTTAATTAGGTATGTTGCAATTACATTTCTCATTAAACTGTGTCATTTGTAATGCTGCATGGGATGAGTTGTTCATTCCTCTGAAGAATTCTTGTTCATATTTTCTTTTCTGGTTCAAATCAAAGTGTGTAATGTTGCAATTCATCTTAGATCGAGCTGGTTTGACTCAAACTTTTTTTTTTGTAATCCCTATGGAAAAATTGAATAGAAAAATACTAAGCCTGATAGAAACTGGATGGTAACTAGACCTTATATGCTGTACAGTTTGTGTGGTTTATCATCCATTTCATTTTCCATTTTCAGGGCTCTCAGTTAAAAAAAAAATACTGTAACTGTACAGTCTGGCCAATAAAGTTTGTTTAAACCAAACTGAACTCAGAAGAACAGAGAAGAAGGCAATGCATCAGCAAGTTTCTGATGCCTGAGCCAGTGTCATCATGCTGTCACACTCTTGGAAAAGTAAACAAAGTGAGAAAGGAAAAGATGAGAGAGTGGAGAAGTGAGAGCTCTTATGTCCCAGCAGGTACAAACAGTGACATTAATAGGCTGAAAGACAGACTAATTAATGTAAGAGGCTTTAATCGTGGCCATTATGACAGATGGAGACAGGGTGAAAAGCCAGTGGATGTCACAAGAAGGAAATTTATTTTAAAATAAGACTGTAAGAAACATTAGAAAAAGGAAAACAGTTTCTAGTGCCAGGATGGGGTGAATGTTAGTTTGAGATTTCTTTTAAAAGATTCAAAAGCACGACTCAAGCCAAGGTCTCAAGCTGGTAAATTCAGTGTACAAGTAAGTTGTACATTCTTTCATTTTTCTCACTCGAAAGCATTTATATAATACATACTGTATGCAAACGGAAAAGCGTGGGTCGTAGGTGTATGTCAAATCTCACAGAACGGATCAAGGACAACAATAAGTGGTGTGTCAGTACATCCAAAACTCAAACGTTGCACATATACTTTCTATTTCTCAGTATCTATCTTTGAAAAAAAATGAGTGTGTGAAAATGGAACGCAAGTCGTGACAGTCTGACACTCTTACACCTTGGTGGCATCACCCTATTGAGCACAGAGTCGAAGAGTGAGAGGTTATGGTTAGGCCACAAAGTTTCATGATAAAAGGAAGTCAGACTTTGGCTGTGTTCAAGTGTTATTGTGGTTTTCCAGGCCACTGCCACTGCACAAAATTCATCTTTTCATTTCACAGAGAGCACGGAACTCCAGGTAGAGATGGAATTGAATTGAATCTTTTGATGGTTCAGTTGAACTAATTCCCAAACCACTTCAAAAATGCACAAAACACTGCAAAATCACTATATATGATTATAAATGCATTTTAAAGAAACAGGTAATAGAAGAAATTTAAATTTGCTGAAATTGTATTAACCCTAAGGTCATCCAACAAAAAATGAGTTTCTTCATCAAAGGATTTAGAAAAATTTTATTATTTGCTCATCAGTGGATCCTCTGTAGTGAATGGGTGCCGTCAGAATGAGAGTCCAAACAGCTGATAAAAACATCAAAATGATCTACAAGTAATCCACATGACTACAGTCCATCAATTAACATCTTACATAGTAAAAATCTACATGTTCGTAAGAAACAAATCCATCATTTGGGCGTTTTAACCCTTTCAGACCTGAATTTTTTTCACTGGACAAAAAATTTTTTTCCTCTTGATATTTGCTCTTCTCCAACATATAAATGAGTCTAAAAAAAAAAAGATTTGTGCAAACTCATTTTTTATTAGATTTTTCTCATGTCCACTACAATGGACGCCAGGACTGAATAAAAAAAAAATCTGCATATTGTAACCATACATAATAAGTAGAGTTTGTGCACTATAGTTGAACTAGCATTTAAGATTTTGAACAGAACACATACTGTAAGAATGAACAATACCATAAGAATGTGGAAAAAAAGGTAAGATGATATGAAGTCTCAAAAAAACTTGTTTTTTGGTTGAAGTGGGTGAATCTGAGTATATGTATAAATGTCTTTGTGTGTATATGTATGGGTTTATGTGTACCTGGTGATTGTTTTGATAAATATATGATTGTGTGCATTATAGCATCAAGGCATCAGTGTGTGTGGAAGTGGTGTGAGTGTGTGTGTTGCTCTGTATTCACTGATCTCATCCACTATTGACCTACAGATTATAGTCACTCTGAAGACATAAATGAAATCATATTAATATTAATTGAATTAATTAACATCAATGTTCATAAAACATTAACATTTGAATTTGTACCTCTGTATTTAGCTTTGAAATGCTTGCACAAATTTCTCAATCTGTTATACAACTAATACATGAGGTTCCTGCTAAGACCTGATGTCCATTGCGATGGACAGTAAATTTAAAAAAAATCCTGTGTTCTGCAACTCTGACAGATCTTCAAAATAACTTTAAATATTATCATTTTATAGTCTTAATTTTACAACCGGTGCAACTCGATGAGTCTACCATTAACATAATTCTGCATATAAAAGGTAAAATATGGGGTTCCTCCTCTTCCTGTCTAGTTGGTTATCATGTCTCTCTTTTGTGATGTCTGTAGCTCAATCAGAATAAGTTAGGAGTCAGATCTTCATTGTAATTGGTTGATCAGGGACCAATCAGTGACTAGGCATTGCTCATATTTTAAAAACATATCATTTTATTGGTTTAAACAAAAAATCATGTGATGTCCATTTCAATGGACGCAGGGTCTGAAAGGGTTAACTTTAAACCGTGGCCAAAATACGAGGCCATAATCCATAATAATACTTCCTCTAGTGAAAAAATCTATTACCTGTTGTCCTCTCACATCAAAATCCACCGACATACTTGTTTAGAACTGTTCTGGACTATTTTCGCTTCAAACGGGTTTTGGCATATTTCTCTCCTGATTCAGATGAGATGACTTTTTCACTGGATAAAGCAATATTATGGATGGAGGACTTGTGTTTTAGTTGGAAGAAACGGTTTGAAGTAAAAAAAAAAAAAAACATCTTGATGGATGTTTATGAAAAACATGCAGCTTTTCACTTCACAAAATGTCAATTGATGGACTGGAGTTGTGTGGAATATTTAGTTTTTATCAGCCGTTTTCTGACGGCACCTATTCACTGCAGATGATACAGTGGTGAGCAAGTGATGGTAAGCAAGTAAATTTGCAGTAGATTTTTATTTTTTGGGTGAATTATTTCCTTAACTTAATGCAACAGTATCTAAAGTTACATTGTGGAGCCCTGATTTGTTAGAAAAATTCAAAAGTTTGTAAAGGTGATGCTCTGCAAATACGACCAAAAGTTAAGGATATTTTAACTTTTGCTGAAACACACTCTGACCAATGTGAATTTGAGACAGCTGTGCTTGTGGAAATCCATTAGCTATATTTCTGCATGATTTCAAACTGACAGTAGTTTCTTCAAAACAAACTGTGCACATATTGAATAAGCTGCTGAATAGCAGGAATAAATTACTTTTTAAATATATTAAAAAGAAATAGATTTTTTTACTTCACAGACACAATCATTTTCCTCAGAACACACAAACCAATAGTTTGACACACTCACTGAAAGCTGACTAATCATGCTCAAACAAAACGCTTTTATAATAAGTCAAAAAGACCTGAATCACGCGTGCACAATGTCCATTACGAACAAAAGCCCAAAATCATGACATATTTTATTACTGTGTTTTCATGCCATTTTCTCTGTGTAGCTCACAAGGTTTTGGCTGGGTAATAATTACCCAGAGTCCTATTCATCGCAAGGACGACAGCTTACAAAAATAATCCCTGGCTCCATTGTTCTGTGACTTTCTGACTCAGTCGCCCGTCCAGCGATGTTATAGAGCTGTGATTGCACTCCACAGTCCTTCACATGCCTGCCACTACACCATGGAGAGAAGTGATAACCAAAGCTTTTCACCTTTCCTCCAAACACAGGAGCCAACTGCTGCGTCAGAGGGCACGCTATAAGCACTGTGAGAGAGAAAGACAGCAGAGACAGTGAACGGAAAAACAGAAGGTCGCCCATTAACAACCACCGGACAGTCATGGCACCTATAGTCAGTGTGATTACATGCTGTAGTCATGTGTAGCACTTGGTTATCAATGCGAAGACTTTTCATCTTTTACCAGGCTGCAGACAGTAAGAGAATGATTGTGTAAATAGTGTATATACTATAGCTAAAATATGAAATTTTATAAAGACAATTTCTTCCTTCCTAATTTAACCAATTAAAAAGTGTCTTTAAAAAGTAAAATAGTATTGCCAGATTTGGTGCATGCGTTACGTGTTATACTTATCATATTTAATAAACACATTTTAAAGTTAACACTTTTATTATAAATCCTATAATACATTTTGTAAAAATGTTGTCTCATTCATATAATAATAATATTCAGTAATATTCATAATAACAGATAGAACAAACAAATGGAACAATAGACATAAACAACAGAGAATGATAGAACCATTAATATTTAAAATGACAATGAAATGACAGACGGACGGACGGACGGACGGACAGACAGACAGACAGACAGAGAGATAGATAGATAGATAGATAGATAGATAGATAGATAGATAGATAGGTAGATAGATAGATAGATAGAACAAACAACAGGTAGATAGACAGATAAAACAACAGAACGATAGAGAGATAAAACAATAGATAGATAGACAGACAGACAGAATAGATAGATAGATAGATAGATAGATAGATAGATAGATAGAAAGATTTTACTATAGATAGATAGATAGATAGACAGAACAAACAACAGAACGATAGAGAAATAAAACAATAGAGTGATAGATAGACAGACAGACAGACAGAATGATAGATAGACAGACAGATAGACAGATAAAACAATAGAGCAATAGATTGATAGACAGAATGATAAAGAATGATAGACAGATAGACAGATAGATGATAGATAGATAGATAGATAGATAGATAGATAGATAGATAGACAGATAGACAGATAGATAGACAGATAGATAGATAGATAGATAGATGATAGATAGATAGAACAACAGAACGATAGAGAGATAAAACGATAGATAGATAGACAGACAGACAGACAGAAAGATAGATATATAGATAGATAGATAGATAGATAGATAGATAGATAGATAGATAGGTAGATAGATAGATAGATAGATAGATAGATAGATAGATAGATAGATAGATAGATAGATAGATGATAGATAGATAGATAGAGCAATAGATTGAAAGAATGATAGACAGACAGATAGATAGATAGATAGATAGATAGATAGATAGATAGATAGATAGATAGATAGATAAAACAATAGAACAATAGATAGAATGATAGAGAGATAAAATGGTATAGCGATAGATAGAATGATAGAACGATAGAACGATAGATAAAAGGTACTGTTGCCTCATTTATGGAAACGTCTTTGTACACGTATGGATGTCAGGTTACATGTGTGCAAAGATTCAAAACATGTCCGGAATAAATTCTACAAGACCTCCAGTAAAATTAAGCTATTTGATATTTGCACACACACATTTAGACACACAGAATGAACTAGCGACAAGCACCTGAGCCATTGCGGAGTGGCTCTCAGTAAATCCACAGGCATTTTGGACTTTTATTACCACAAAAGGGGGAAAATGAATATTAATCTCCTATAAAGCTGAAATGGAGCATCTTATTTAAAAACTGATTAAATTGGGGGCAAAGAACCACATACGACCATTCCAGACCTGTCATTCGGCGTTAAACGAGCGCATTCTGTAATTTCTCGACTGTGTTGGGGCGGTAACCTAATCCTGAGCCGACAGTCTCCTCTAACCCCTGTGGACTTGGAGATTAAAATAGAGCGACCTGTAAATATACCCAGAAGCACACAAAAAGCTGCACACACACCGAGAAACCAAAAGCAGGCGGGATTGCTGCGTGACTCAAAACAGAGGCTCAAAAGCCCAGTGGTAATTGGACAGAACAGTAAACCTGCTGGACACCAGCATCAAACAGATCATTGATGTGTCTCCACCTCTTGATTCCAGTGGAGGCTGGAGAAAAAACGAGTGGGAGAGCTAGCAAGAAGCTTGCAAGCCCTCACAGTTAAGTTCTGACCCCCGTACAATCCTAGTTCAATGGCTATCGCTGGTTTCCCTGGCAACAGCAGTTTTGGCTATTCCAAATGAAGAACACTGGGTTCAAATGGCACTTGGTGCGTTAACTGAGGTTGTGCACCGCATGGAAGAACGGCTGCCTTCAGAAGAGTGTTCGACCGGCCACCTTAGGAGTCTTTAGAAGCTGGACTTCAAAGCATCCTCAATATAATCAGTAATTTAGTGATAATTACTGAATTAATTCATCAAGCATCTACTTATTCAAACATACCAATTATGTAAGAGTGGCTTTGACAGTACGACAGGGAAAATGACAATTGAAGAGGGTCGATTAAAAGTTGAGGATTATAATGAGCTCATTTGCATAAAAAGTTATGCAGAGCGTTCGCATACTTGATTACCAAGTTCATCCATATGTTTATGAAAACACAAACATGCTCGCAGATGTGAGAAACAGATGTGAGACTACTTTTTAAATTCATATATAGGCTTACATCTATATCCAGTGTCATTTTTCTTTTTGAAGAACATGTAATGTCCTGCTGTGCTTGTGTTATAGATCAAACATAATTTGTTTTGCTCGCAACAGATCACGTTCTGTCAATCCATCTTGCAGGTTGTGAGGACAGCACGTTTGCTAAGTTGGAGTTGTTACTTTCTTTCAGCTTGTATTCCATGACATATAGTACTTGTGTGAAAGTTAGCGGTGCCAAAGTTCAAATCAACATAACTAATTAACGTGCATGTGTGAAATAGCTCATCAAGTGTCAACAAACTCTTTGGATGGTGCTTGGTCTGTGCATATTTCTCTCCTGATTCAGACAAGTCAACTTATTGAAGACTCAAGTGAAGTTAAAGGGATAGTTCACCCAAAAATGAAAATTTGATGTCTATCTGCTTACCCCCAGGGTATCCAAGATGTAGGTGACTTTGTTTCTTCAGTAGAACAAAAATGAACATTTTTAACTCAAACCGTTGAAGTCTGTCATTCATATAATGGCAGTCAATGGGATCCACAGCTTTGAGTGTCAGAAAAAATACACAGACAAAACCAAATTAAACCCTGCGTGATGATACATTGAGGTGTTAAGACAAAACAAATCGGTCTGTACAAGAAACTGAACTGTGTTTATATTTATATATATTACATTTTTTACCTCTGATCCACCGCAATATCCAACTGTCCTTACAACAGCCAGCGTGTAAATAGATAAACATCAAATTTTTATTTTTGGGTGAACTATCCCTTTAAAAAAAAAAATTTCTTTCTTTACAAACATGCAACTTTTCACTTCACAAAACATTAAAGCAATGTTTTTATCAGCTGTTTGGACTGACGGCACCCATTCACATCAATTATGCAATGATACATTTCTCCAAATCTGTTCTGATTAAGAAACAAACTCACCTACATCCCTGCTGAGAAAAAACAGCATATGCTGGTAGCTATGTTTTGATGCTGGGATGCTGGTTAGGTATGTTTTGATGCTGGTTTTTAGCTGGCCCTTTGCTGGTTTATGCTGGTCCTTGACCAGCAACATGACCAGCATAAACCAGCAACATGACCAGCATAAACCAGCTAAGGACCAGCATAAACCAGCATCAAAACATAGCTACCAGCATATGCTGTTTTTTTCACCAGGGATCTTGGACATCCTGAAGGTGAGTACATTTAAATTTTTGGGTGAACTATTTCTTTAATTTCATTCAAATGATTTGTTATTTATTGCATTCTATAACAGAATGCACTACTAAAATACTTTGATTTCAACTGCTTTTACATTAAACCTAGGGTGTAAAGAACTTAAAAGCTGGTTTCTAGTTTTACTCAGTGCAATGCTAGCATCACAGAAACACTGCATGCATCTAGGACATACATTTCTGCCTCTTTTTTAAAATAAATTTATTGTATGACTTCTATAGCACAAAAGTGAAACTTTTGTGTTCTTTTTGAAGCTTCAGTACCCATTCATTATAAGTGCATGGAAAAAATAAATAAAAAACTAGTGCAGTCTTTAGAATTTCTCTTTTTGTGTTCAACAGAAAAAATAAAAAATAAAAAAAATCATACAAGTTTATAAGGACATGAGGGTGATCTTTTTTTTCAATATAAAATTATATTTCTTTAATACTGTTAGATTGCTGTCTCCATGCCTAGACAATTAAGATCCAGCCAGAAAATATCATTTTGTCCGGTAACAGAACAACTCGTCAGCAGAGTAGTCTATACCAAACCCTGTTAACAGGAGGTCTTGTCTGGTACCCAAAATACCCAAAACACTACTAGCAGTCTTCTATCAGCCAAAAAGTTGACTGAAGAAAAAGCCAATGAAAGTGAAGAGGAGAAGCAGGAGACGAAGTAAGGATGGTAAAAAGGAGTTTATTGAATAGTCTTAGTTGCGTATGTCTCAATATTCAGACTTCGTCTGAAGAACACAAATCCAACAAGTATTGTTATACTAAACTGATTCACAACCACATCTCATAAACCTTGAGTTTCTATAAAGATCCCCTTGTATCTCTTATTCATGAAGACAAACAGCCCTTGAAGCTACACAGTCATAAGACTGAACAACAATGGAAAAAAATATATAAAAAAACAACTATAATATAATATAAATGACTAATCAATTAATGAATCAATAAATGAATATATAAATGACTATAATGATTATTATAAATGATTATATGATTAAATGGAATAATAAAATGATAAAATGATTAATGATTAAAAATGAATAAAGAAATGAAGAATATATAAAGAGAAAGCAAAACACAACACAAATGTATGGTTGCTCTGAGGCAAAACACACACAGTTTGCATTTGAGGATCGTTGGATCCTTCAATACTATGAAAAACAGTGCTGAATACTGTCTGAAAGCGATGGTTATACCCCAAAATGAAATTTCTGTCATTCACTCTCATGTCTTTTTTCAAACCATTTGACAAAAGATGATATTTTGAAGAATATGTCAACCATTTTGTTCACAAAATGAAAGTCAGTGGGCTCCAGTGTTGTTTTGGACCACAGTGAAACCTTTTATATGGACAAAAACAGTTCCCATTTCATGAAAAGGGCCAGCGCAGTCCTGTAGATTGTACAGGCACACACATCCGAATTGGACGCAGTGTGAACAAAGCCTCAGTGTCACTTAAACAGCCATTCAAACACAACCAGCCGGTTTGGTGTGACTGACACCACTGGCTGTGTTGAATGACTGCAGCTGAGCTACAACAAGCAGCAGTGCTGCCTGTAAGGACTCAATTACATCCACTTAGGTTAGTAACATGAACTCTAACACCAGCTTGTGGTGAGAAGTTTAGACAGGGTTTTGACAGACAGCTTTTTTATATGCTTTCCCCCTCTTTCTCTACAAGAAATGAGCAGATATTTAGTGGATTTGTAGGTTTGGCCAGACACTGCTGTCATGTTATTGGCACGGTGAGGTCAGTGGCAGGCAGGCTATTGTTTGGGATTTCCAGTGTTTGTGCGGTGAAGCTGGGCAAATCCAGATGTCTTTGCAGAGCGCATGTATGGCATAGTAAAAAAAGCGTCACGGCTCACATTCTCCACTTCTCCTCCCCCAGTAAACAGAAGACCGGCTGATGAGCAATCATTCCACTCAGAGTTATTTTCTCTAGCATTTTTCATCCTGTAACCATCCCCCACGCCGAATGTAGTTATTTTCCACCTACACGCCACACGTCTTCAAAAGCCTTTTTTTAAATTTCTTCGATTGCAATGTGACTGTGCATGCAGCAGTGACTCTTTATGTTATCCCATTATAGTGCGCATTATGTTCTCACGCTGGACTGTTTTACATATAATAGCTCCAATAACATAACAACAAATAAACAGATTAATAATAACAACAAAAAAAGCATATACTATCATCATTTGGCAACTCTGGAACTGGAAAAATAGTAAAGTGTTCCCTTGCTTATTTTGCGAATTCAATGAATATGAATTGAATGAATTTAAATAATGTGATATATATATTTATCATAATAAAAAACACAATTTTTGCTTGGAAAATGCATGCACCAATAGAAAACAGGTTGCTTTAAAGGCATATTATTGGTAAAACTGTAAATATTGACCTTTCTATTACAACAAATCAATTATTCAAATAAATTTAATATTCATATAAGAATTAGATGAAGAAGAAAAAGGAAACTGTATAAAATCTCATTTGAACAGTGTTATTTTTAATACAGAACCATTGGCCAAGTCAAAGCAGACATGCAGAGCAGACAACTATTTCTTTTAACTACTTCCAGTATATGGCCAATAAGAGACTATAAATCATTACACAAGCTAGTATAAAGAATAGCACATGCATTAAGTATACATTAACTGTCTCTTTAATCCAGCACATATGGACACTGCTGAATCAATATCATTTTAACTAGGACAGTGTCGATCTTTCAATGAAACGATGGCCCTCGGGGGATGTGAAGAGATTCATCCTGAAATGAAAAGTTAAATGTTCCCATGAGAGGAGTTTCACGCGTCTGCTTAAATATGAATTATACGAGCATTAAAGGCTGTAGCAAAGCAGCCGGAGCCGTGAATGAGAGTCACTATAGAGCCACATGGATATTCATAGATGAGGCCCTTGAGATTTTATGCTGTGTGTGTTAAACACATCACAACTTGTAGAAACCAGCCATTTTGGCTTTATGAGCAATTTAGCCCAACACCATCCTGCAAGAAATTAAAAGGCAAGATAAACACTATCATTACAAAAAAAAAGCCTCAGGTTGTCTGTTTTGATGAAAGCAACTTGTTTTACTGCTTATTTTATTTTATGTATCTCTTAAACCATGACAATATAATGAAAAATAACACGTCTTTTCTATTTCTTGTTTGCTTGTTTTTCATCGAAAAAGGTTCTCAGTGAAACATGCATCAAAGTACATAAAATAATGCTGCTTTTTATAGGTGGTACTGTATGTGCTAATAGTTCAGTGTTTGAATAATAAACCATTTCTACTGTAGGCTTGGATCCAAAAATGGTCAGAACATTGCTTTGTTTGTTTGAGTCACATTATATGTCAATTTCTGGCCCAAACGACAGTGTGAGAACCTGTTTGTCTGAAAAGTAAAAAATGGGTAGAGAGTGTTTGGGAAACCAGATTAGCGGTGTTTGCTAACAGTTAAAGATTAGACAAACCCCTAACCTATAATCTGTGTCCTAACCAGGTGAAATGACAAGAAAACTGGATGTAACATGACACAATCAATAAGAAAACACAACCAGAATAGTTCTCTCTGCTTACATACACTATTGCAATACAATGCATGAATGCATGAATGAATTAATGAATCCAGTTCCCAAATCTAATGACCACAATATCATAACTGTCATTTTGGGCCAGTAATCGCCCAGAACACCCTAGAAACCAAACACTGGACCAACCAGAACTACAAGCATCTACATCATCATCATTTGTACTACAGATGTGAAAGGTCTCTCAAATCATGCAGATTAAGAATTGTATAAGTATATATTATGTAATTCTGACTTTATTTCTTAGAACTGCGAGATATAAACTTGCAATTGCAAGAAAAGAAATCAGAATTATGAGATAAAAAGTTGGAATTGCGTCATATAACTCGCAATTCTGAGAAATAAAGTTGGAATTTTAAGAAAAAATTTAGAATCACGAGATATAAAATTGCATTTGGTAGGAAAAAGTTATAATTGCATGATTTAAACTCACAATTCTGACTTTTTCTTTCTTGCGATTGCGACTTTTTATCTCATAATTCAGATTTTTTTCTTGAAATTGCGAGTTTAAATCACACAATACTGAAAAAAGTCCGAATTCTGAGATGTAAAATGTCAGAATTGTAAGATTTTTTATTCTTAATCAGTGGTGGAAACGTACAATGGCATTTTATTGCCACGTAAAAAAAAAATAAAATCTAAAATTACGAAATTTATGTCATAATATTTTAAGAATAAATTTGAAATTACGAGAATAAAGTTGAAATATTCCAAGAAAAAAGTCAAAATGTTTTGAAAATAAAGCCAAAATTGTAAGAATAAAGATTCAAGATTAAAGTCGTAATGTTTCAAGATTAAAGTCGAAATGTTTAGAGAATTAAATCGTAGAAATTAAAGTTGCATTCATTGTTTGTAGTGCACCAGCCCCCTAATAACAGCAATAAGCTTTGTGCTTTTAGATTTTTGTTATATTTTTTAACGTGGCACTAAAACGCAGTCGTGGAAACGGGCTTCCATTCAAATCATATTGAAACTAGTGTGATATTGCTGTGTGATTAGACATACAACACTTGCTTGGTGGATGATTTAACATTAAAAAAAATCTCATATTTATGATAACCTAAACTATAACTTGTGGTTGGGCTCATGATTTTGGCTAGTAAATGTCAACTTAGAACATCCTAGTTTGTGAATGTTATCTTAAATCATGTATTATATTGAGGGTAGTGTGAAATTACATTCTAAGTGATTAGATGTACAATAATCTGGCAGATGATGTAACGCTACAAAATCTCAGATTTATGATATTGTGGTCCCTAGATAAAGTCCCCCATGGGAACCATAATACCATCAAATTTAACTTAAAGGAGAAGTCCACTTCCAGAACAAAAATGTACAGATAATGTACTCACCCCCTTGTCATCCAAGATGTTCATGTCTTTCTTTCTTTTTTTTTTTTTTTTGAGGAAAACATTTCAGGACTTTTCTCCAAATAATGGACTGATATGGTGCCCCGAGTTTGAATTTCCAAAATGCAGTTTAAATGCGGCTTGAAACAATCCCAAATGCGGCTGTAAATGATCCCAGCCGAGGAAGATGGGTGTTATCTAGCGAAATGTTATTTTCGTTAAAAAAAAAAAATAATAATAATAATAAGTCCAATATATGGAAAAACTTCCATAAACGCATAAAAACTTAACATAAACATAATGTTCAGAAAGAAAGACATGAACATCTTGGATGACAAGGGGGTGAGTACATTATCTGTCAATTTTTGTTCTGGAAGTGGAGTTCTCCTTTAATGCTGGTTACGATTGTGGGAAATTATGGCAAATTACAAAATTAAACTCCTTTAAATTAAACTCCTTTAAAATTCACCCTAGCAACCGACTAGAAACCACTTAAAACTACAAGACACTGCATAGCAAAGGCCTATCATCTTGCCAGTGAGTTTTGCACGAGAAAGCAGTGCTTACATTGCCTTCAGAAATATATATATTTTTAAAATCGAGTTATTTATGCAATTTTGCTAGCGGCTCAGACACGCTTCACCTTTAAGTATATGCCAACAGACAGTATCAGCTGAAGAAAGGTGAGTCTAATGTCTTCATGCTATCTAAAAAGAAAACAGTTGCAATTTCTCATTTTCCACCTTTTTCCACGACATTCTACCTGACCTTCCCATAAGAGCTGTACACTAAATGTCACAAGGTCCACGAGGCCCATCTCTGCAAAGGAAACCTCTGAACCTCCACGCTCCGAGTCTGGGTGGAGCAGTGAGCATGGAGAAGAGAAGAAATGCGAGAAAGTGAGTCATCGTCGAGATCTTGATCTCAGCAGTCCGAGCGCTGTCTAATTGCCGAGTAAGGAAGGCAGAGGTGTCCCCAATTCCCCTTTATCCATACATAAAGTTCCCAATTAGAGCTCCCGTTGGTTCGAAGTAGACGGCAGAGCTGGAGAGAGCCATGATGGAGGCCTCCACCAGCAGGTGCAGAGTAGCTCACGGTAATTGACACACCGGGAGAGTGAAAAAACCCGTTCTCCGAGTTCTTTTCGAGCGGATAGTCGAGCACCTGACAGCAAATCTCGTTTTTCCCTCTGTACTATCACTCACTCTCTAGTTTTTATCTGGCTCAGCTCTCCACCTCCTTGTATTAAAGGCACGGGAGATGAGAGATGCTGGTGTTCTTTCTGGGAGTATTTAGCAGCACTAGTCTCCAGAGCTCTGATTATAAAATGCTGCCCCATGAGCCGCATCGCTCGATATTGCAAAACAACCCTGCGAGTGGATATATCTTTCATCGCGGTGGGTTTTTATCAGTCCATTTTAAGTGAATTTCTGCCTGCGATGTGCATCCCAAGTCTTTATTAGAGTTACCAGCTGAAATACGACCGCATATTCTCTGATTTGTCTCACTGGTCATGCTTGGTCGCACCTATGAGCTGATTTTCATTGATCTAAATTACCTGTCTGGTCGGATAGCCAGCAGATAGGGAAATATGAAGGCATAAAATCTGAGTCCTTTCAGTTCATTTTCTATATTCAGTCTCTGGCAAAAGATCAGGCTATAGGACCAATCTGCTTGAAATTGATTTTTCCTCTTCCAAGTATCAAAGATCAGACATATCAGGCTAGTATAGAGCTATTTCTTTATTCATTTCAATAATTCATGGTCCTAAGGGAAATGATTTCGGGGGAAAGAGTTTTTCAATTACATTGTGGTCGCACAGGGACTTTTTTTCTCCCTCCACGCTTACATGTACAGAGCTCAGGAATAGATGGCTACAAGCAGATATTGCTTTGAAATCTTTTAATATCATAATGTAAAGGTGAATTTCAAAATATACTTATAAATATGTAGAAAAGGAACTGGAATCATAAACCCGGAGGGAATGTAAAAGATAGCAGCAGGGAGTAACAGGAGGAAAGAACATGGTAGAAGAAACAGCAGAGAGAAGATTTTTCCCTGCTAGGCTGAAAGACAATATATTCAACCAGCAGTCAGAAAAGTTCACTGCAGTGAGTCTGGCATAGCAGGAGATAATTGTCGATCTCTTTCCCATTCACCCATCAGGTCTGGTATATATACAATGAATTATACGATTGGCAGTTCTGTGGTGAGACTAGAAAGAGACTGTTGCATTTAAAGGAACAGATCATCTAATAATGCCAATTTGAGCATTGTTTACTCACCCTCATGTTGTTTTACAACTCAATCATATTTTGTGCAAAAACGATTTGGAATTGCCATCATACAGTAGGTGAAGTAGTATTGGTGATGGCTCTTAAAGAATTAATTTTCTCTTTAATTAGCCTTTGCTGAAACATTCTCAGTTCATTTTTCTAAATTTGTGTCATCTGGAAAGTAAATCTGGTGGGCTGCAGCAGTTCAGTGTTGCAAATTTACACTTAATTTACAAGCATCATAATTACTGTGACGCAAATGAGAATGAAGAGCTCCGATCTGTTCTAAAATCTTTTCTTTGCATTACAGGACATCTGTTAACTTGCCGAAGGTTGTTCATCTTATCTTTGCCGAATTACAGTAGATACATCTATTCCACACAAACTAGCATAGAAACTAACACTTTTATTCAGCCAGTGTGCATTGTTCTGATTAAAAGTGACAGTAAAGATATTTATAACGTTACAAAATATTTTGAATAAACACTGTTCTTTTGCACATTCTATTCATCAAAGCATCAAGTAAGGAATGTTTATAAAGCCCCAAATCAGCATATAAAATTATTTCTAAAGGATTATGGGACACTGATTTAAGACAATTCATTTAACACACAGTACTGAAAATATATTCAAACAGAGAAAACATATTGAATATACTGTTCACAATGCGCAAAATATTAGACAAAAATCCTAAATATTGAATTGGGGGTTTATATGAATGTTAAAGGGAACTGTCTGTCTTCAGAAAAGTTTAGATGGTATTTTTTTTTCATCTTACCTCCGTATAATGCATATCGAAGTACTGTTAAAGGGGTCATTGGATGCCCATTTTCCACAAGCTGATATGATTATTTAGTGTCTTAATGAGAAGTCTATAACATATTTTGGTTCAAATTTCTTAGTGGTAGTGTAAAAAACACCCTTTTTACCTTGTCAAAATCAGCCCTGTTCAGAGCAAACCATTCTATGGCATGTTCCTTTAAATGCTAATAAGCTCTGGTCACCCCGCCCCTCACTTCTGTGGGGTGACAAGCCGGTCTTTTTACTTTAGCCGCATGTAGCATTTTGCGGCGAAACTTGCAAACTAGCACATTATTAAGAAAGGCGATTCGCAAAGATGCATAAAACCCCTTATACTCACTGCTGTTGGTGAAGCTGCATCACAAATGATTCTCACAAACACATTTATGCAGATCGCCGGGCACATTTCCTTCTAAAACGAAAGTAACGTTAATCCTCTGCATCTTCAAAGGCTCAAATGTCGGGAGTAAATGAAGACTGCTATGATCATTATTACATCCAACAACAGAACACCTCAATTGCTCAATTGGAGACATTCTTGTCTTCCTCTGCACCGGAGTTGAAACAGTGGTGGTCAGAGTCGAACTGCGCACGGCTCAGGGCAGGTCTAAGGTAAGACAGCCATGTCAATCAACTATCGTGGGAGCGGTCACACCGACAAGAAGCTGAGGGATATTTCTTATAAAGATTACAAAAATACCACTGGATGGATTTTTATCATAATAGGGTGGTTGTGTACACACACTGCCAACACACATTTATGTTCAAACAACATGTAAAAGCGAGTTTTGCATCCAGTGACCCCTTTAATAAGCGCCATGCTGCTTTGTTTACAGCACTAAGGAAACCTTGCATCACTGCTGTTCCATAAGCGCCATCTGCTGTCAGAGAGTGAATTTGCGTTCTCATTAACTTAAAATTTTTAAATGATAATAATCGGAATTACATCAAAAACTGCTCATCCTATATATGTAGCATGTTTGTTTGGATCGTGACTAAAATTTGGAACGACGTGAGGGTGAGTAAATAATGACAGAACATTAATTTGTAGGTGAGCTATACCTTTAAGCCGAACTGAATTGGGCTTTGGCTGGTGGGCAGCTGCAGCTGGTTTCTCCGGTTCTGTTTCCTTGGAGATTATTCCAAAATTGTGAATGCTGATGCGGTTTCCCCCTGGGAGAGCGCAGCTGTGGTCTCCTGGGGTCCCCACTCTCCATCGCCCCTTAATTACTCCTGAGAAGTGCTCAAATTTAGTGATTAACTGCATCAAAAGAGTTTTAATGAGAATTCATGTTTAATCATGCATCTTTTGTGTGGTTAACCACATGTTGTTTCAGCCTGTATGTGCATGTGGGGGAAAAGTGTAAAGAAGCAGGTGTGAGAGGGTCATTTTTCGCTTTTTTATTAGACTTTAACTTTTGAGAACTTGTTATTTCCTTATTTCTAATTTTGGAATTTCAATTTGGAAATTTAATAAGAACCATGCTGCTTTCAGTTTAGAGCAAGCATGAAATAAACTTAATCGCTTGTGTTGCCAGACATCTTTTTTTTTAAACCACATTTTTTCTATATTTCTCAATTATCTCTTTGAAAATGAAGGTTCTGTTTTCTGGAACAATTACGCACACCCACAGCACACAGACACACACACATGCAAGCAGGCACTGCAGAATAATTACATCTGAAATATGTATTATCATTCTCAATTTCATGCAGTCTCATTCTAAGTATGCTTCTTTTTCCAAATTGATTATAGTTCTCATTTTCATAAAATTAGTTTGAATATCTAAGAGAGAAGCTCTCTGCCAGCTCAGTGGGACAAATCTCTGGCACTCAGCGATACCTTTATAACTAATATCAGCATTCTCATGCATTATGTATAAATTCTGTGCATTTGTTTGTGTGGGGAAAAAAGACTTTCATGTAAGAAAGAGCGTAAAATGTTGTCAGTGAATCATTACTTCATCTGATTTGTTCAAAAACGTTGATAAATTCAATGAAAAAAAAACTTCTAAGAGGTGTTTTTTCAGAAAACTAAGAAAAAACCTCTAAGAGATGTAAACTATGGCTGTTTATTTTGAATATTCTGCAAAGAAAAGTAATTATTTGGCATCTGAGGGAGCTCTGTATAAAAAGCTAATCAATACAATCGCTAATAATTATTTATTGCATTCATGTTGATGAGAAAAAACAGCTTGTGTTCATTTATTGATTCATAAAGCATTAGTCGCTTACAGGTATGAAATATAATGCATGGATGATGAGCTCACACACACTCCAGTGCATTTATGCATTTAATTCATTTTCACAACATTGGCTGAATTTGACCTGGAGAGAAATCAATTAAAATAATATAAGTGAAAATCTCTGTGATAGCATTCAGAGGTGAGCACTTAGAGAACAGCGTAATGATAATTATCTTGTTTTCCATAATAACCCTTTAATAATACTTCACTGCTTCCTAAGCAGAGAGTAATTCCAGGAAGAAAGTGACCCTTTCTTGCAAGGGATATTTTCTTATTGTATTATTTTCATAATTTGTTTCATACTTTATTATTTGCATACATTATTTTCAAAACTTTGTGAAGCCATATGACAGCTTTGTTAGAAACTGAAATGCTATCACTCGAAAATATTCATGCTTGCAATAAGTAAACAGTGAATAATTTTCATTTTTGGGTGATTTCCTTTAAATACACACACCAGGTCTGTGCCAGAAATTCATCCACTTATTTATCCAAGCTTTCTGAAATATTTATGATCAGCAGGCATATGATACGCTCAAAGCAAAAAAGCTTCATTTCTAATCCTGATGCTAATTAAAGGTTCGTCATCCAATCCAGAAACAGAAGATTGGAGGATCATTTAGAACAGCACAAGTACATTACTCCACCATGAGTTTTTGGGGCCGTGATTAGTCTGAGAAAAAGAAATGAATAAAGACACAAAAAACCTAACATGACAGGTTACAACAGCAGCTCAGAGAAAACATACACAGACCTTCAGAGGATCTCCTCCCTGGCATCTGCTGAGAGCCCTCAGCATGGAAGAAATCACAGATGTGACCTCTTTCATATCTCACTTGTTTCTCTCAGACAAATGGAGAGCAAACATTTCCATAAGCCTCCTTCATTCTTCTCTACAGAACAAGACACCAATAATTTCACATTTTCACTAGAGTTTTAGGAGAGATTTCAACACTTCTACACAAATTTGCTAAGATACTGCACCAATTATGCATTATTTATTTATTTATGCTGCAAAGAATATAGTGCATGTTCAAAGTGTAACAGAGGATACATTTTTGTATCAAATGCTCTGCAGTTGAGGTCAAAAGCAGTATTGGGCAGTACTAGCAGTACTAGCGCTACTAGCTTAACTACATTTCTCAGTAGCGTGGTGGTAGAGTCGCTGTTTTCTGAATCAAATAGCTTTTCAGTAGCTAAGCTCTTATTTTGATCAAGTAGCGCGGTAGCGTCAACAAAAGCTAAAAGCTATATATTTTTCTATACTTTAAGCTCAAATCGGAAATATAACTGCTGCGGATCACTGATCCTGGGTCAGTAAGCAACGTCACCGCCACTAAACCTCGTGACGCCATTGGCTCATTCAACTGTCAGTCAAACCGTATTAATCCTCCCGCCTCTCTCGTGAATGAAGTGCGGCGCGCAGTTTGAAGCATCTCAGCGTGTTTGCAGACTTGAGGTAAATAAAGAAGTGTTGATTGAAGAAAGTACATGTTTTCTGTATTTATAATACAGCACTGTATTTATAAAGGCTAATGTTTTTTTCGCATTCGAGGAGATGAGAAAAGTGTGTCTTAGTCTAGCATTTGTTGTCGAGACAACCAAATTGCTTATGTGAAGCGCTGAATCTTTATATTTTAGCTAAATGTCAGGAAAAAACAGCGCCCACGTAGCAACAGAAAACTGCATAGTCTGCAATGCAAACGCGTGAATGCAATGCACGTACTGCCTCTATTGTAGCGGTATTGAGAAAAAAACTTAGTACTTGAACTAGTGGTGGGCGCCTTGATTTTAGTCTTTGAAGCAGGCTAGTGCTCTGGGAAGATCTCAAACTCAGAAGAACGAGATGGGGAGTGGGTGGGTGTGGGTTGTCAAATTCATGGCGAAAGGCAAAATGTTTCGGTTCGTTCTTAGCAAAAACAAACAAACAAACAAACAAACAAACAAAAAACGATCAGGTTCCATAGAATTAATTAAATAAGAATTAAACAGTGTTCTAGTCTAAACGAATTATAAAAATCTTTGCTAATATTCTTGACACTTCAAACTGCTTTGGACTTTGCAGTATCGAATTATGCCTTTACTATGACCAAAATGCCGGAATATGTTATTCAGCTGTTTGATCGCGCACTATCACTGCAGCCTGTTCATTTGAAAAATAAAACACAGTCACCCAAAAGTTACACTAGTCAATTTAAATAGTGTGTGTTACGTGCAGTTCAGCGTCAACACCGGTCCCGTGGCACATTTTTGCTCATCATGATATTTTCCGTCGACGTGCATGAAGTACAAAGCTTACCCAATGCATAATATTTTCGCTTCAAATACATTGCAGATATGCAAACATTTGTATTTGTGGCGAGAGAGGTAGTCTACATAAGCACAACTTTACTTTCAGTTTCGCTTTAAATTGGTTTTGGATTGTTTAGGCAAATTTATTTATTTATTTATTTATTTATTTATTTTTTCATCCTCGCTCGGTTCTGAATACGGTTAAAGTTAAAGGATTTGTTGTGGAGTGAGGGAAATAATGTCGGAACATTATAACATTACGCTGTAGGCCTGTTCATTTCAGAATATAATAAAATGTGACTTATAGGCCTAGCCGCCGTGACCTGTCGGGTTTAATTTTTCCTCTCAAAGACGTACAATTTATGTTAGCATGTTTTTTAAAAAAAACTTCGGCAAACGAAAATAGCCGCTTGATTCAGTTAAATATTCTTACTGTCAGTTAACAAATTTACAATAGAATTTAGCTTTGCTTCCCAGATAGTAACAGGGTCTGGGCCAAATCTGGCTTACATTTGGCACTTGTTTTTTATTCACAGTCTTGTATTCATGAAATCAATTACTATCTTTAAAAATGGCAGTAAATTAAAGTGCTGTTTTTGTGCGGTCTGTCATATTTCAGTAGCTATATACAGCAAAACTACAGCACTTCCATTAGGCTATTTTTTTACTAAGCTGTCAACACTGTAAACTCTGATGGCATGCAATCAGTTGACAAACACCCATTCATATATAGACTATGTTATTCAATTATATGTATAAAATTATTTTATTTAAAAATTTCATGTTTTCCCTGTTTTATTCATTCAACATTCTGAAACAGGTGCCATTGTTTTAAAAAAAATGTTTTTCAAGAAAGAATTCAACCCCCCCAACCCCCCAAAATATGAGATAAACCCAGCCCTGTACATTATACTGATTTTTGTTGCTAAATTGGTTTGGAAGAGTGGTTGAATAAACAATTAAACTGGACTTTTATACCTGTATGACTGACAATTTAATTGATCACTGAGAGAGCATTGACTTGGTATGATGTTGGTTCAATAGAAAAAATAAAAATGTAAAAAATAGCTTAGATGTAGTAAACCACTTTTGCCATGTTGCTGTAGCTTAGCTTGCTACATTGCCCAAGGCTGTAGCTTTAGTGTAGTTAAGCTTCATTTAATGAAGAGTAACTGTTAGCTTAGCTCACTACATTTTCCAAGTAGCTTGCCCAACACTGGTCAAAAGTTTACATCCCCCTTTCAGAATCTGCAAAATTTTAATTATTTTACCAAAATAAGAGGGATCATACAAAATGCATATTATTGTTTATTTAGTACTGACGTGAATAAGATATTTCACATAAAAGACGTTTACATATAGTTCACAAGAGAAAAATGGTGAATTTATAAAAATGACCCAATTCAAAAGTGTACATCCCTTTGATTCTTAATACTGTGTTGTTATCTCAGTGATCCACATGTGTGTCTTTTTTGTTTAGTGATAGTTGTTCATGAGTCTCTTGTTTGTCCTAAACAGTTAGACTGCGTGCCATTCTTCAGATCCTTCAGGTCCCACAAATTCTTTTGTTTTCCAGCATTTTTGTGTATTTGAACCCTTTCCAACAATGATTGTATGATTTTGAGATCCATCTTTTCATACTAAGGACAACTGAGGGACTCATATGCAACTATTACAGAAGGTTCAAACACTCACTGATGCTCCAGAAGGAAAAACCATGCATTAAGAGCCAGGGAGTGAAAAGCTTTTGAATTTGAAGATCAGGGTAAATTTGACATTTTTTGTCTTCTGGGGAACATTTAACTATCTACTGTAGCCTCTGAAGTGCAGTACTAAATGAAAAAAAAAAAAAAAGATATTTAGGCAAAGTAAGAAAAATGTACAAATCTCCATTCTGTTAAAAAGTTTTCACCCCCCCAGCTCTTAATGCATTGTTTTTCCTTCTAAAGCATCAGTGAGCATTTGAACCTTCTGTAATAGTTGCATATGAGTCCCTCATTTGTCCTCATTGTCCAAAGATGGATCTCAAAATCATACAGTCATTGCTGGAAAAGGTTTAGATGCACAAAAATGCTGGAAAACCAAAGAATTTGTGGGACCTGAAGGATTTTTCTGAAGAACAGCAGGTAATTTAACTGTTCCGGACAAACAAGGGACTCATGAACAACTATCACAAAACAAAAAACACAGCTGTGGATCATTCAGGTAACAATACAGTATTAATAATCAAGAGGATGTAAACTGTGAACAGGGTCATTTTTATAAATTCAGCTATTTCTCCTGTAGACTATATGTAAACATCTTTTATGTGAAATATCTTATTCAGGTCAGTACTAACTAAACAATAACACGCATTTTGTATGATCCCTTTTATTTTGGTAAAATAACATTTTGCAGGTTCAGAAAGGGGGATGTAAACTTTTGACCTCAACTGTAGATATCTTTGTATATTAACAAATGCTTATCATATTACAAAATGCTCATGTTACAACTAAACATCAACATAACTGAATGGGCTGTGGTACCAATCTTCAAATGAAACTTACAGAACAGCAGCCTAAATTCTTCTGATCTTCTCTCAAACCTTTGAAACGAATGTGAAAGTCTTCTGAGCAACCAGTGAGTGTACATAACTCCAGAGAGTCTCCTGACTGTCTTTGACCATCTGTAATCATGTCAGCAACCGTCTGTGGCAAGCCGTCAGGGTTCAAACCAGTGTGGACCAGTCTCTTCACAATCAAGACAGCCAAAATGAAAGCTATTTGAGGTGCCAGATGAGAGATGCCTTGCTGATGAGAGAAGGAAGCATCAGCCTGTGGACAATCAGTTCAGAAGTGCTGTCTTTCCTGTGTCCATCTCTGTCTGTCTCATCCTTTATTCCCAGGCCTACACGTAGGCCCATTGCTACTGCGGATCTAACGATATTCTCTATTTCACAGCAACAAAAGGACATGAAAAGGCAACTGAGCGATGCTTTTATATGTTGTGATGTCTACAGTTTAAAGAGATGCGAAAAGAGAGAAAAGGTTTTTGTTCCTCTAGTGATTAGTGTATCAAACCGCCATTAAGAGTAGACTCTCTATTAAGTACCTTGCTAATAAAACCAAAGATTAATCATCTCTTCCAAGGCTTAAATGATTCACTGGCCTCATGTTTCTCACTGCGGGCTATAAAGCTGTCCAGCGTGCTATGAGATGGGGTCAAACACTGAAGCCCTTTATAAAGGGCTATGGCTGAAACCTCTCAGTGGAGAAGCATGACACATTATATGAATTAAAGATGAATTATAGTGATGCTTTTCACCAGAGAACATCTAATGCCTTTAAAGTGTGTTTTAAAATGTAACACCTATTTAGATATTAGCAAAGCACTCTTGTATATCTACTATCTAATAAAACAACAAAGGCAGGGCTCTGATATACAGCATTAAATTTACATAAAATATAAGTGATGAAATTTTGCCCTCACACAAAACTATGCTCTGGAACAAATAAAAGATTAATAAAATCAAAGACTGCCGTTAGATTAATCCAAAATGAATTATATCTCATGTTTAACCACTATAGAGACATCAGAGCCAGCAGCAAAATCCAGAAGATCTAGCTGAGGTAAGGCTGCTCTCGGCATCGAAACAAATAATAAAAAAAGGCATTATTTTTATGAACAAATAGCATATTTAAAATATAAACAAGCACATTCTTGCCTAAAAAACTCTTAAAACTACATTCCGTTACACAAAAAATTATTATTTTTGGGTGTCAGTCATGACACTTGCTGTGAGAAATACTACAAGTGGAGTGATACAAACGGTGAAACGGTTGAAATTATGCTATCACTAGAATATCACCCTCCCCTCAGCCAATCAGATTCAAGGACCAGAAAGAACTATGGCACTTCCAACTACCAATATCTATCTATCTATCTATCTATCTATCTATCTATCTATCTATCTATCTATCTATATATCTATCTACCCACCCACTTGGAAATATGTCATATTATGCACACCGAGATGAAACTGTGTTTCAAGTTGACTTTAAAATCAATCATCCAATCTGTGTCTCTTTTTAGTGTTATGTGACATCTATAAGGCTATGGTTGCATTTTGCAGTTCATTTCAGTCAATTCTAGTGAGGATTCTATAGCTTGATGTTTATTCCATAAAAACACCCAGCCAGAAATTTGTGGTTGATTGCAAACAGGGAAATGAATTCTCCAGCTATCTAGGGTTGTTATAAACTCCTGCCATGTATTTTTATCCATTATGTCAATACAAAAACTAGTTTTGACACATAAAAGATTTCCCAGGGTGCTCAGTGTAGCTCTGTCTTATAGGGACCCAAACTAAATCATGATGCACACAAAATGCACCTAAAAACAGGGTAAAATTATATATTTGAAGTTAGCAAAACATACCCTATTTGCTTTTAAAAGCAATACTTTTTCCTGGTTACATTGGGCTGAATCACAGAAAAAAATTTTCAGAATCTTTCATCAAATGCAATGGTGGTTGACGTGAGCAGTTAAAATGAAAGGGTAAAATAATGTAGTTACCAAACCAGTACAAAACAAATCATTTTAGGCTACTGTTGTAGCTAATGCTGCCTTTCTAAAATCTTCCTAGTTATCTTAAAGGAGAACTCCACTTCCAGAACAACAATTTACAAATAATTTACTCACCCTCTTGTCATCCAAGATGTTCTTGTCTTTCTGTCTTCAGTTGTAAAGAAATTATGTTTTTTGAGGAAAGCATTTCAGGATTTTTCTCCATATAATGGACTTCGCTGGTGCCCCGATTTTGAACTTCCAAAATGCAGTTTAAATGCAGCTTTAAAGGGCTCTAAACGATCCCAGCCCAAGGAAGAAGGGTCTTATCTAGCAAAACGAGCTGTCATTTTTTATTCGAAAAAGCTTGTGTAGCACTAGCTTTGGAATGCGTGTCCATGACACTACGAATCACATCTTTCATCGTCTGTTTACTCCGGCTCAAAAAGGTAGAGTATGGCGAAAAACTCCATCTCAATTTCTCCTACAACTTCAGAATTGTCCGACATCGTTGTACCTTTTGGTTTGTAAACAGCATTTGACTTACTTGCACTTCCTTAGTCTTTGCGCGTTCGCTTTGTAAACACTGGGTCTGTAGTTCCTGTAGTTCCCGACCTTTCGACAGGATTCAATAGTACGCAGTGTCGTGGACACGCATCCCAGAGCTTGTGCTACACAAGCTTTTGTGCTTAAAATTTTTATTTTCTGAAAAAAATGACCAATCATTTCGCTAGATAAGACCCTTCTTCCTCAGCTGGGATCGTTTAGAGCCCTTTGAAGCTTCATTTAAACTACATTTTGGAAGTTCAAAATCGGTGCACCAAAAGTCCATTTATATGGAAAAAAAAATTCTAAAATTCTTTCCTCAAAAAACATATTTTCTTCACAACTGAAGACAGAAAGACATGAACATCTTGGATGACAAGGGGGTGAGTAAATTATTTGTAAATCATTGTTCTGGAGGGGACTTCTCCTTTAACGCTGGTTACGATTGTGGGAAATACTAAAGAGAAACATTACCACTGGGATAATTTGAGATTGACAATAAACTTGACCTTCAGCATGCACATTGCTTCAGAATTCATCCATTACCTTCAATGTGAGTCATAATGGTTTATGGGAAGGGGAGTAGCCCTCCACAGTCGACTACATTCTGGTATGGAATGACCACTTTTTATAATCTAAGGCTAGTTTTGATTATAAAATGACAGGGAAGTATAAAATCTTAATGTTTTGGACTAAAACTACAGAGTGCAAAAAAAAACTAAATAAATAAAAACACCTTTGGATCCCTGGATGAACTGTTCGGCATACAAACGAACATACAGACACTCCCTTGTTCTAAGACAGTGGTCAGACAAAGGCCGGCGTTATTGATTGAGATTGTGTTCTGATAGCCTCTCTCAGCCTGCGGTCACACCCTCTCTGTGTTCTTCAGACGCTCTGAAACGCCAACGATCAATACAAGCCTCGCGCTTCAATACAAGCTGCTGCTTATTCTCTAACCTGGGGCTTCCTTTGTTGTTTATTTTTCCGTTTCGGCTCAATGAAACAGATCTAAACTTTAATAAATATCATCTTGTGTGCAGTGAAGGGTACATGGAAAGGTGTGGCGTGTAAAGTGGCGGAGATTAAAACGTCTCGGTCCTTTAAATGTGTGTGATGTCTATCAGTGAGTCATAATGGATTCGTTTAAAGACTCCAGGATCTGTAGCTTGTCTAAATACACATGCACATGAATTAAATCAAAATGATAAATGCTAAATAAAAGGGGTAATTTTTCTTCTTCAGTTATAGGCCAAGTACACACTTCAGCTAAATTTGGTTATCTTCAGTGCTTAATCACCGCATTTTACAACCGACTGACTCATAAAAAATTCAGGTAGCGACAACCACATTTACTGTAATTCTGTATGAATGGAACCAAAGTGAACAAATAGTTGTTAATGATGTATTTAAATGCACAAGTTCTGTCTTTTATGTATGTGTGGTGCAAGAAATCACAGTGTACATTTTGACTCATTAGTGTTGCCAAATCTTACTAGGAGCTCAAAACTCAAATCCAAATGTGTTATCTTGTAAGTAATTATTGCAAATTGCACCTGCTTACTTTATTAACTCCATAAACTGACTCATCAATTTCATGAGCCATGCTTAAACAAGCAGCTCAAAGATGCTTAATAAGTGTCGCTTAGAATAAGTGGACATGGCAACCTTTTCAAGAGAGCATGCTCTGTAATGTATCCTTCTAAACCCAAACAAAACATAGTAGCTCTGTTGACTGTGGTTTAGTTAAAATGACCGAATATAGTCTTCACTGGTTGAGAGAGCTGGTGGTGAGCGGTGCATTATACAGGTACAGCATATGTATAACCTTTGGAAATGAATAACATTTATATTGTCTGTGGTGGTCCACCATCTTGAGTAGCTCAGCCCCGTCCACCTTCAGCACTGCCAGGATGGCCTTTTCTTCCCTGTCCTCAGAGAAAATCATCTTTGCTTCCTGACATTCACAGGAACTGACAAAGAATTAGATTAAAGTCATGCTCAGCTGATCTCTTCCAACACTCCTCCTAATGGCTGTCATCAGCTCTGGCCGCAGAATTAAGCGTGCAGGACAGGATTTACCATTGCACCCCACCTGCGGACTCTGAAGAGACTGTTGTGTCTCTTCAAGAAGAAAATGCTTATACAAAAACCTAATGTATATCAAGAAGCACATAACTACAAAGCATTGTGTCTCAGAAGTAATTACGGTTCGCATCAAGGATTTCAAGCACCGGCTAGTTCTGTCAATTCCGAAAGCTTCTGAACAAAGATGCTGGAATACAAAAATAAAAATTGCATTGCTTTTTCAAATGACTTTAAATATATAATTTCCACCCATTTTCTTGATTCAATATTCCTTTAAAATAAGCACATACAAAATAATAAAGCAGTGATTCCAAACTGGTTTTCTTTAGCAGCACCCAGAACAGTTTTGCTTACATCAATGACTTGTAATCACCATCAAATTATCATTTTTTTCTCTGCTTTTCATTCCAGTTCACAGTCTGTGCGATTTTTAAATGACACATAAATGTATTTATTTTAAGAGAAAAATGGCAGGCAAAATGCTTTGCAATGTCACAGTTAATTCTAGCCAACATTAGAATAATAACCAATCAATTATGAGCACAATTTAAGGAAAAAAAAAAAAAACATTGTAGACATATTTTTTTTAAATTTATTCCTAATAAATAAATAAATAAACTAAGCAGCGTGATTTACTAAGCTTCCACGTAGAATAAACACTGGGCTAATTATCATATTTTCTTATAACCATTTAGTATTATTAAAAGAATAAATGCCACAGCTCGACACACAGCCTTTGACATAAACAACAAAAGACAAAGTGGTCCGTGCTAATTATGCTAATTGTGCACGTTAATATGATCAGCTGTGCTTTATGTTTAGCAATAAGCAATGTATTTTCACCACCGTCCGTGATTCTACCAAAACAGACCTGCAACTCGCCAGCTGAAAGCCACTTTATTACATTTTATAGTAGCGACAGCCTTATCCAGGTGCCTGTGTTTCCAAGAAATTTGATAAAGACAGCCTTCTATCCGAGAAAGCCCTTCTATCAATCTATAACATCAATTTCCTCCAGATGAGAATGTGATACATAGTCTTTTTATCACTAAAGTTTCGTGCCTCAGTGTAGCAAATGATTCATAGACCCCATGCGGTGGGAGCAGCTCTTTTTATGAGTTTCCCGCTGCACAGACAGGTGATGGGATGGCCCATCATTTCCCAGTTTTGCAAGGCTAAGTGGAAAGAATTGATTGGCCGGCGGCGGGCGAGAGAGCGTTCAAATGAGGGGCGCTTTCCTCACAAAACCTACTTAGCGTTGGTCGCCTGTTACATCACAGGACCATTATTCAAATATACGGCTATACGGGTGGGCATATACGCCAATGGTGGCTGCCTTTTTAGTGCCAGTTGAATCTCATCATCGAGGGAAGCTGTTATCTATCTATTAAAGTCTAGAATGCACCTGGCTCCCCCGTTTGGGCCACATACACTCTACATCATCCTTAGCACTGCGGCTCTAGCCTCTGTTGGAGGAACAACAAACCAATCATCTAAAGTGATGACTGGCTTTTACTGTGGAATGAAACCATTTTCAGACAATCAAATAACACTGTGTTTTTAGTTGTCTGTCATCTTTAAACTCCGATCATTTTGATGTTTCTAAACGCAATCGCTGTGTTTGATTTACTGTGGTAAGATATTACACACTTAAGATGCATTATCTTATGTGCTGCCCCTCTAAACTCACAAAGTGGTTTGTTCCAGTCAAATAAATGCAATATCTGTTAGTAAAGAATGTCTGACTTTCAGTGCATTCGGGTTAATTTACCCTGGGTTACAAACGGTTGCTCATTCATGTTTCTTTCTTTTATCCAATATAAAAATTTCACCCCGACCCCCTGTACTGAGTATAAATGGAATACACATAAACCTTGTCAAGATTAACACATTTAAATTCCATTTGGAATTCTCCATCCTGCTTGCTCTCACATTTAAAATTCATTTCAAAATTTAAAAAGGCATTTTCATTTCAACTCTAAATTGTTCACAACCCTGTCAGGAGGGCTAGAGCATGGCGTGGCTTGGGTCATGAATATTAATTATTATGCAACATTCATACAAGATCTTTCCTTTTTACTGCAGAAAGTGAGCACCCATTTCTGGGTCAAAATTGAAACCGAAAATTGAAACAGAAAGTTCTGGATGCACTTGACCCAATAACCAAAAACGTTTTTTAATAATAATTATTTTATTAAATAATATAAAAATATGTTTGTAAGACTTTTTAATGTAATTAAAAAAAATAATTTAATTTAACAAAAAAATTATGATACTGTGTTATAAAAAAAATAAAAAAAATAAGTCAAGCCAATAATTTTTTTTTTTTTTTTTTAAGTAAAGCAAAACAATTGGACAGAAAATGTATTAATATTAAATTTTAAAATATTCATGTCCCTCTCTCTCCTATAGAGGGAGAGTGAAATCTGCACGCAATATATTTTCGGCTCACAATTTTTGGCCATTTTTTTTTTTATTTGGCCAAAACCCAAAAATGCCATTTTTGGCCAATAATTTTCAGCAGCCAAAATTTCAGTGCATCCCTACTTTATATACTATAAAAACTTAAACTGTGATATTCTTTTTTTTTTTTTTTTTTTTTTTTTTTTTTTTTTTTTTTTGGTGGGTGAAAATGTTCGCACTTATTTTAAAAAATAATAAATAAATAAATAAAGTATATTTTAAAGCTGTGAAATCCATGAAATATACATTATGAACTGCATAAATCTAACTTTACAAGAAGAGTACTGTAATGTAATTAAAAATAATTTGTAGTTCTTGAAACAGATCAGAATAATGTCTCTATTCTTAAAACTATTTTGGTTGACAAAATTATTAAGAATAAAATCATATATTTTCAAAAATCAACTCTTTTTTTAAGAAAAAAAAATCACAGTCAAATGCTTTTTTGTGACTAAAATGATAGATGTTAATTTTAGAAAAAATCGGATTTCATGCATTTATTTGGGTATGTCTAACTCAGAGATTTTATTTAAGGAAGCATAGTTATTTATTATTGCGGTATTTACTGTAAAAAGCCAGTGAATTATGTAGAGTGCAGCAACAACACATCTGATTTAACATTTACCAGCCACAACAAACCATCCAAATCACACTTTCACATTATTTGTGCTTTAGAGCAACCAGAGGTTGATTCCCTCAATTGGGTCACATATACTCGGGATTGAACCTGTCTCTTTGCCAGTAAGTGGTTTGTGATCCAAGAGAAAATGTCTCTCCACACACACAAACCTAACGTAAATACTTCTATCACTAACCCAGCTTTCTTCATCCAGACACCGGAGAAACGAAGTAGTGGCAAACGTGCCAAGACAGGTAAAACATGTCACTCCCTACGATTGTGTCTGTCTCTCTCTTTCTCTCTTTCATATGGCTTTATCCGAAATGGGGTTCTGCCTTTGCGCAGCAGGAATCAAAGCAGCCGTCTCAGTTCAGTGACCAAAGTAATAGAGGAACGACTTAAGTTACAGTCTACTACTACGAGCTGTTTATTTGTTTCATGCTTTATCAGAGGAAGCAAAGCAAAGGGACGTGGGAAGCAATATTCATTTCAATGATGTGGATTTTCTTAAACTGCTTTCAACACATGCCGATATTTCTTCTGCAGGATTTCATATAAAAATATATGAATATAGACACCACTTCATTGTATAAATTTTATAGCAAATGTTACAAGCACGATCCCGAAAGTGCAGAGCTATATCACTGATATGTGTTGCCACCAATTTAAAAGGAGAAATCACTGTTCTGTTTATAGGAGGCTAATATTTACCTTTAATAACTTCTCATTGAGCAGGAAGTTTATGTAGGACATATCTAAGGGCTCATTCCTTGTTTTAAAATAGCATTATATCACACATATGAACCATGACTAATTTCTATGGCTTGTCAGAGATGCACTAACACATAGGTGAAATCAAAATCTAATTGCTATTTCATGACACCTTTAACTCAAGGCTGATTAAAGCCCGGAAAAATCACTTTGGCCATTCCCAGATGTAGCTGTGTGACGGGATCACATATGATTATAATTTATATGAATGAATCATCTGCTAAATGACTATTTACTTGTTTTCCTTAAGCAGTAAATGTTGTATACAGACTGGATGACCTGTCTCCGCTGCTTTAAAATCACCAACAATTGACCATGCTTAAAAAGAATCCACATAACATCACTTTTTTACAATGTGAGAATTTGATTAATGAAGCAAACAATAAAGCACAAACACAGAATGCTTAATTACCCCCGCTAAAAATAAACCAAAGGTCTAAAGCTCCACAGAGAAATCACTTTACACCATGAAAAATCAAACTCCTGCAATGCATAAGAACAGCTGTCAGAAAACACAGTTTGTTTATTGTGTCAACAACCTTGCTAAAAATATCTTATTTGAAAGTGAGAAATATGATAAAATCTTTGATTTTAGCTAGCAATATGCATAAATTATATTCTTGTAAGTTACTTAGGTTCTAATATTTTTATAAAAGTTTTATTCTAGCAAGTTTTGAGTAGTTACAGTTAAGACATATTAAATAAAAACTGAAGTAGGACCAATGCTTTCCAATCATAACTGAGATTGCATTATACTACTGGAATAGGAACAACAACAATAATCTATCATAACTGTATCCATAAACAACAAACACAAAGAATAAATTGCAGCCGGATGAAAGAGTTGAAAAAGAGTTGAACAAATTACTTAGTATAAATGGAGCAAAAATAAATAAATAAATCCTACCACGCAGAAATAAAATGATGTATGGCAAGGTGGACCAGATCCAATCTACATGTAAATAAGCAGCCTCAATATCAGGTGTTGCGACAGATCGTCATTTTGCTGTTTCAGGATCTATTTTATACACCTTCTTCACATTTTCCACTTGCTGGTACATTTATATATTCGTTAACTCATCTTCTCTCTCCACCGGCCACCATGAATAGTCAAAAACTTATGAAAAATTAACTTGTGAGAACAAATGGAACAGAACAGGTGGGCTGAATTGAATTTGTTGAGCTAAATGTGTTTTATTGGCTTACTAGATAGTTTTCTATAGTACTTTCAGTTCAGTGGTGTAACAGTGGTGATACAGTGTTGTACCAATGATAAACTGAAGACCACAGAGATCATAAGAAAGGACTAATGGAAGAAAGCATAGGACTTTGATGTTCTGACATGGCCAACAGGCTATGTTTTTAGCTTATCCTGAAAAACTGAACAATCACCTTTTTCAGGGTTTGGGGTTCGCCCAAAAATGAAACTTTGCTGCTCATTTAATCACAGGTAATACTGGATTACAGGTAATAATGTTATAAATAATATTCAGTTTTTTGCACAAACCAATCATTTCGCTTCATAACCAGACCTCAATATATCATCAGTGGGTTTTAATTTTGTGCTCTCTGATATGCCTCCTTTGTATTTTTTTCAGAATGTCGGTAGCTACTGACCTGCATTTTATGAATCACCAGGGACCACAGTTTCAGCTTAAAAAAAAGTACTGTATTACAGAAAAAAGTCATAAATAGTGTAGTATAAAATAAGTATAAATATAGCTTATATAAATAACACTAGTTTGAGGTGTCCTAAACATAACACAAATATAATAAATAAAATAAAATAAAATAAAATTAATTAAAAATCAAGAAATAACACAAACAGAAATTTAGAAAAATAAATGGTTACTTTGTGGTAAAAAAAAAAAATATATAAATAAATAAATTCAATGATACATGATACAAAAGGAAACTTACATCATGATTTACTCACCCTTAAGCCATCCTAGGTGTATATGACTTTATTCTTGCAGACGAATATAATCAGAGTTAGTATTTAAAACCTGGGCCAAATTTAAACCAGTAACCAGGCATCACAGCTGGCAAAGGGGCGTGTCTGACTTTGACATGTATATATTGCCATTATTATGTAATCAAAATGAAAATTATTATTGCTGGTCTTCAGTGATAATGTCAAGCTACTTTAATGTATTTGCACCAAAAAAAAAAGATAAGGTTTTTTGCTGATATCATCCGAAACCACACTTTGCCAGGGGTGTTTCCAAACTTTTGGAGGGCAGTGTAACTCCAATTGTATTCGTCTGAAAGAAGAAATCTTGAATCATGAAGTAATTTTTATTTTTGGATGAACTATCCCTTTATTGTTTTGATTAGGTCTCATAAACGTATTAAAAACAAACTGAATGCAAAATAAAACGTTAAAAGAGAAGTCCACTTCCAAAAAAAAGATTTACAGATAATGTACTCACCCCTTCGCTATCCAATATTTTCATGTCTTTCTTTCTTCAGTCATAAAGAAATTATGTTTTTTTGGGAAAACATTTTAGCATTTTTCTCCGTATAATGGACCTGTATGGTGCCCCGATTTTAAACATCCAAAATGCAGTTTAAATGCGGCTTCAAGCGATCCCAGCCAAGGAATAAGGGTCTTATCTACCAAAACGATCGGTTATTTTAATATTATTTTATATTTTAATTAATCCGGTTCATGACAGTTAGGGTGTGTCGAAAAACTCCCATCTCATGTTCTCCCTCAACTTCAAAATCATCCTATATCGCTGTTTTACCTTTTTTGTTAAGGGTGTTTGATCTTTGATCTTTATGTTTACTTTGCAAAGACTGGGTTGGTACTTCTGCAGCGATGTAGGATGATTTTGAAATGTTTTTTGAAGTTGAGTGAGAAAATACGATTGGAGTTTTTCGACATACCCTAACTGTCTTAAACCAGAATACACAGAGTTCAGGCAGAGCAAGACAAGACGATCGTTTGAGTTTAAAAAGTACTGTGTTTAAATTGTATTTTTTTACAACTGCATTTGGGATCATTTGAAGCCACACTGAAGTTCAAACTCGGGGCACCATAGCAGTCCATTATATGGAGAAAAATCCTGAAATATTTTCCTCATAAAACACAATTTCTTTACGACTGAAGAAAGAAAGACATGAACATCTTGGATGACAAGGGGATGAGTACATTATCTGTACATTTTTGTTCTGGAAGTGGACTTCTCATTTAATAATCAAATCATATTTTTAAATGTATACTATTTGGTGCCTTTGGGACCTAAATATAAAAACACAAGTCATTTACAACACAACATGAGTGTTTTAACCATGTTTTGCTAACATATGCTGGTCCACCAGCAAGAAAAACACCAAATCAGCTTGAAAAATCTTGCTGGTCTAAGCTAGTCATGGAATTATTTGTATTTTTTCCTTTTATTTTGTGAAAACTGCACTTATTTCAGAGTCTAGACATGCTTTGGGTTAATCTCGCAAAAACACGCATGCTGCCCTGCTAGCCTCAAGATAACAACCTTCCAGCCAAAGTGCTCAGAAAGCCACTTCTTCACCTGAGAAACAGACGTTTCGGCATCTTCAGGTCCCAACCCTTCTCGTCAACAGGGCATGATAAGAACAGAAAGGACATGGAGGTAGGGCTGGCTCGACTGCAGCCGTAGAGGTAGTAAGCAATCTGCCGGGTGCCCTTCTCTGCCCATAATGCATGCAGAAGTGTGTGATTGATTTTCAGCAAGGGAGTGGGTGTCTTAATGTCCTAATGCATTGCTCTGTCACAGTCGCCATGGTTTGGCAGCCTGCCCTTTTCATGGAGGGATCTCTCGCTCGATTGGATGAGACCTGGGCAAATAAATAAAGCAAGGGGGGTATAAGGAAGAGGAAAGCAGAGAGCATGCTAAAGGAGACAGGATGGCTCTGTTTTTGAAATCATCTTGACTGATGGCAATTCAAGAATCGATTCTATTTAGCAACACTCGTGTGTTTTGGTCCACATCTGCTGTTGTTGCTTGTCAGCACGCCTCAATATATAACTCGATATATTTTCAGTTACATTTTAACTTTTTGTAATTCCTCAGAGTAGAGCGACGGCTCATCATGTTGATCTCAAAACCGTCACAGAGCTTTAGCTATTAAACAAAACAACTGCCTCTCAAGAAGAGCTAATGACTTTGTACGCTAATGAGCAACATGAAGGAGCTTTGACATTGATTTCAGCGAGAAAAAATATACAGTTTGAAAGTTTTCACAAGGTTTCAAAGTGACAGAGCCACAGCGAACGTGTCAATCTCATGGCCACGACCGATACTTAATGAACCGTTACAAACTGCCAAAACATGCATAGTGAGGGTTATAAAAACAGACGTTTTGTTGTTGACATGTATGAGATGTTTTAGAGGTCCACAGGAAGCCAAAACTTTATAATTACTCATGTGTGATATCAATTTTCAGCTAATGAGTGTAATTTAGATCCAAAGTGTGAAAATAAGAAGAGAGACGTGCAAAAAAACCATACACAACAAGGTTAAACATTATTATTCCACAGCCAAAAATGTCGTAAATGTTGTAACTAGCTATTCATAGTAATTTCCTTCCTGTTCTCGGAAGATTTCCACACACTGTTCCCTTGCGTGCAACAAGCGATTGTCGTCATGCTCCACTCTACAAAGTGTTAAAGAGGCTGGCATTATATATCGCGATGAATTTAATGAGTACAGCAGTGGCGTCCTGGAGCTCACAGGCTGATGGGATGAACGCAGGCCAGCTAAAACACAATATTGTACCATACCAATTACTGTCTGAAAAGGTCTAACCCTCTGATGAGAAATATTTTTGTTGCCAAACCACCAATTTAGTGCATCAGTGGAGTGTTTCAGTGTAATGACTGTAGGTGTGCAGCTGTAGCAAGAGGGAAGGATTATGGCAAGAAGCTCTAATGTGTGATATGCACGCTGGGTTTAGAACAGAGTATTTAAATATTTATTTATTTTACTTTATTTTAATACCATAACCAATTGTTTTTCATGACATCCTGTTTTGTTAAAGGTTCTCAAAAGGTGTATTCTTTCGCCAACGGTGGAACACTGCTAAAAGTATCTGAACTGTGAACCATAAACATACAGCACAATTAGTATGGTTCTTATTTTGAACAAATTATTCTTAAGATGAGTTGATTCTTTGTAGTGAATCAAAAACATTCTGGTAGTCTGATTTCCAAATCACTGACTCATATGAGCGGTTTGTTTAAGTGAACCAAAAACATACAGCTTGACTAGTGTAGTCCGATTCTCAAACCAAAAAAAAATAAAATAAATAAAATTGAGTTGGTTCTTTTTAGAATCAAAAACATATAGTACAATCATGGGTTTGTTTCCCAAAACTATGGTTGCAAGCTTCACCGTTTCCAACAGAGTTCAATGGAACTTGCAACCATAGTTAGGAAAACACATCCCAGTATAGTTCTTATTCTGAATTCATTATACTTAAGAGTCGATTCTTTTTTGTGATTCTGAAACATTCTGGTAGTCAGATTCACAAAGCACTGACTCCTATGAGCAGTTTCTTTTAGCTTGACCGGAGTAGCCTAATTTGCGAATGAACGGCTATAAGCTGGTTCTTAATAGTGATTCAGAAACATACAGAACAAGAGAGTCTATTCTTTTTAGTGAATCAGAAATATTCTGGCAGATTCTGGCATGGAATTATTGACTCCTACTCCTTCTTTTAGTGAATCAAAAACATTCACTAAAACTAGTTCTAATCCTGAATGAATTACTCTTGTAATCCAGTTCTTTTCAGTGAATCTAAAAACATTTAGCTTGACCAGAATAATCTAATTTACGAACAAATGAATGACTCCTGTTAGCTGATTCTTAATAGTGATTTAAAATCTTACAGAACAACCAGCGCAGTTCTATTCCAGAACAAATTCCTCATATGAGAATGAGAATCAGAATATGGAAAAACAGAGCACGACTAGTGCAGTCTTGTTACGTCCCGGCAGATGTGCCTTCGCGTGTGGGTCTCTCTCTCTCTCTCTTTTTCGTTTCTCCCTCCCTGTCTTTTCCTCAGGCACAACCCATTTTAACGGCTATTGGCTAAGGAGGCTGCCCATCATCATCATCCCGTGTGACGTGATGGTTTCTGCGGCCAATACCATCTGCCGCCAATATTTTAAAAGTGGACCAGCTGAACGCCAAGGCAGAGGCACCTTTTTGCGTTCCTGCTTTGTTGCTTTGTTTCTTAATTTGCCTTTCGTTATTTTCTTTGGTTTTGGTTTTTGTTACGCTCTTTGTTAAAGTTTAAGTTGTCATCTTGTTTGTTTTCGTATTATTTTGTTAGCATTTGTATTGGTTTGATGACAACCTTTACGTTTTCCCCAGGAGGTTTTGGACAGGTAATATATCACGTGATATACATATTGCAACATCTAGCGATCGTTATGTATAGACACATCAGTTTAGAAGTGAGCGCTGCACTTGTATATTTTGTTTGGCAGTTAGAATAGGTAAGCTAGGGCGTCTAAAAACGCCGAAGACTTGCTTTGGTTGTTTTCTTTTCAGTTAGGTTAGAGGTTTACATTGAGTTAGTTTGATTTTGTTTTGTTATTTTCTTTTCTTTAGCGCCACTAACGTCCAATTCTCTCCTGTGGGTTTATTATTCTGGTTTTTCTTTTCTTGTGTAAATATTGTATATTATTTACTCTTTTGTTACTTTTTTCATCATTATTATTCATTATTATCATTATTATTGTTTTCTTGTTTTTTTCTTAGTTTTGTAAAATAAATTATTCTCTGTTGGCATTACTTTCGTTTCAAGTGTTGTCTTTTTACACCTGCCCATCACAAAACCGGTCACAACCTAAATGTTACAACCTTCCAACCCTAGATTAAAATCAAGAAGTCGTAACAAGTCTGATTCTCAAACAATTGTTTCTTATGAGCTGGTCCTTTTAAATGAATCAAAGATATTCACTAAAACTAGTTCTAATCCTAAATGAATTACTCTTACAAGCCAGTTTTTACAGTGAATCAAAAAACATTGAGCTTGACCAGAGTAGTCTAATTTGTGAACAAACAAACAACTCTTATGAGCTGATTCCTAATAGTGATTCAAAATCAAACAGAACAACCAGCGTAATTCTATTCCAAAACAAATTGCGCATATGAGAATCAGTATTAGAAATTAGAATCAGAATATGAGCTGGTTCTTTTTACACTGTAGTCTGATTATCCAGTGAGTGACTCTTATGATTCGGTTCTTTTTTAGTGGGTCAAATATTTACAATGCAACCAGAGTAGTCTGTTCCCCAAACAAAAGAATCCTGACCCGGTTCCTTTTTAATGACTCAAAAACGTACAGATGACTAGTGTAGTCCCTAGTGTAGTATTCTTCTTAGTGAATCAGACACATTCTGGCAGTCTGATTCCTGAATTACTGACTCCTATGAACTGTTTCTTTTAGTGAATCAGATACATTCTGGAAGTCTGATTCTTGAATTACTGACTCCTTTTAGTGAATCAAAAACATACAGCACAACTAGTGTAGTTCGATTCTCAAACGTTTGGTTCTTATAAGCTGGTCCTTTTTAATGAATCAAAAAAATGCACTAAGACTAGTTCTAATCCTAAATTAATTATTCTCATGAGTCAGTTCTTTACAATTAATCGAAATGACTCCTATAAGCTGGTTCTTAATAGTGATTCAAAAACAAATTGGTCTGGTTCTTTTTACAGAGTAGTCCAATTCTCCAAAGAATGACTCTTATTTTCAGATTCACTTCTTTTTTTGTGGGTCAAAAATATACAGTGCAACCAGAGTAGTCTGATTCCCAAACAAACGACTCCTGACTCAGTTCCTTATAATGATAATGATGAATAATGATTTTTAATTTTTAAGTGAAATCAAAAACAGCCGTCAGATTCCCAAACAATCGACTCCTATGAGCTGGTTCTTTTTAGTTATTAAAAAAAAAAGCAATGCATGTAGTTTAACATGGCGGTTTAAAAGACAATACTAAAAAGTAAATGAAGAATTAAAAGATGGTATTTAAAACAACAATAACAAGTGACTAAATATGTTCCATGTTTAATTTTTCATGTTTTTATTTCAGTGTTTATTCAACAAATGTTCCTTTCTCAAAGGTACTAATAGAATTATTAATGGAACTATTAAATAATGTAAACAGAACCACAATCTCTAAACTCCTCAAGATTCTCATCTCTACCTGCACGTACACACATGCACTGTTGCAGGCATCCCTCGTCCTGTTCATGCACTGTGTGATGCATGGCTAGGGCGGTGCACGGAGGGCAATTACACCCTATCGATCTCAAACTCCCGTGGGCTGAAATGTATGTATGTGCATGTGCTGTCAGGTGGACTTCCAGCAGCACGTTCAGCCTGACACACTCACTACTTAAAACGTCCGTTGGGGTTTCACCCCGGTGGTCTCACTAAACCTGTAGAACTGACACAAGGTCAATTTACCCTCAACCCTTCATCTTTCTTTACTCTCCAGTCTCCACTCTCAAATCCACCTATGACTGACATGACTGCTACAGGAAAGGTCATCGAGTCGGCTTCTGCTCTGTCGACATGTCCTGTACAGCTTTCCAGAAGCCTCTGATAAAAACAAACACCGTTTCCAGCTAATCTAGTGCTCTCTAGAGTCTCGGCAGGCTCTTTTGTTGCACTGAGATATACAAGGGCGGCCTGCTTCTGTGTGCTGAGATGTAGTTTTGACAAGCAGTGACGAAACACGAGGGTTTTGTGATGTGAGAGGGGTTCGCTTGTCTTGTCTGAACCGGGCCTGAGATATGAGCTTTTAAGTGTCGAAAAAACAGAGGAAGAGAAGTGGGAGAGGTGTGAAAGAAAAGTGTTAATCCATGTCACGACTGACGGAGCGTGATATTGGGAAATGATTGTGTGTGTGCGTGCATACATGTAACCAGTCAAGCACAGAGACTGTAGTTTGACAGAAGTAGCACATAGCGTCTATGAAGAGCCATTTATACTCTGTGGGAATCCATAAAATATTAAGCATGATTACACAATGATGTCATTTCCAAATAGGGCTTAGTTTTGACAAAAATTGTACAAATTGATTACATTTGATTCTGATTCACAAGCTTGCATTTCTATTCGATTTGATTCTAAATTCAATATTGATTATTTTGAATATATATCAGGTACAGTACATGCCAAATTTTTTCAAGGGGGAAAAAAAACAACCTCTCAACTTATGCTAACTTATTTGTACACAAATGCTTCAATTAAGTTTTAATTATATTTCAATTTGTAATTTCAAAATATAAACATTTAAATGGTGTCTGTCACAAAAACTTGAGAAATTTATTCAAACATAAATTAAACATTGAAGAACAGTAAAAATTACAATGAATATGTTATATGGTGCACTTTATGCGTTTTTTAAATTTAAAAATATTTTCATATTTTTATCGTTTTTCTACCTGACTAATGAGTATATGGTCACTGAATATGGTTTATTCTGAGGTAAATGTGACATATTGTTTACAAGTTGTTACTGATGTTTTTCCGTGGTTGAAACGCTGATTGAGCGATTACATAAGACAGGATATGGATTTTGTTAAGTTTTTTTCTTTATTTATTGTTTGATTATTGTAATAAAATGGACAGAATTTCAAATCTGAGACTCTGTTTCATATCAAAAGTAACAAAGCACAAAGCTTATTGAGATTTATTGAATGGGAGGAGCGCTACAATGTTCCGTTCGTTGACTGAAAAGAGGCTAGACTTAATTGATTTAAGAATCAATATCATTTTGTAAAAATGAGAAACAATTAAAATTTAGAAATCAATATTTTTTACCCAGCGCTATTTCCAAAATGTAAAAAAAAATAAATAAATAAAAAAAAAATTATCAATATTTACTCACCATCATTTTTTTTCTGATAGAACATAATAGATTTTTTTTGTTGTTGTTTTTGTGTGTGTGTGTGTGTCCATACAGTTCTGCAGGGGGGAAAAGAGGTTTGAAATGAGGGTGAGTAAACAATGATTTTTTTATGTTTGTTTTTTTTTTTTTTTTTTTTTTTTTTACAGAGCTGCTAATTATTTTTTTTACATTTTGGAACCAGTCACTTTAAATAATTGCCTTTTATATTGTCACAATGTACTAAAGCCAGAGTAAATTATTACACTATTATCAGATAAAATTTGTCTGTGTGAATATCGTAATCATGATTATTTAACATGGTTAGGAGTGGATTTTTTTTTTTTTTTTTTTTTTTTTGTATAGTATATTTTGCTGAATGCTAGGCTAACTAAGGAAAAAAATAAATAAATAAAATAAAATAATATAAAATAATAATTGTGAAAACTAAAACTGAGTTGTGAGATATAGGAAAAAAAAAAAAAAAAAAAAAAAAAAACTAGAAAAAAATTCTTTATTGTGAGATTTAAAACAAAAAAAAAAAAAAAAAAAAAAGCAGTCACAATTACTTTTATTCCGTGGCAGAAACATTATGGTTTAGGCTATTCAGAACAAGTGTATTTTTGTCTCTGCTAACAACATTAAGGTCATGAGTTTGCTTCCCAGGGAATGCATAACTGATAAAATGCATAACCTGAATAAGTCACTCTGGATAAAAGCATTTTCCACATGAAGAATCAATCACCCACCTGCATGGTGTTTCTGGTAGGCAAATGTTAATGCTAGTTAACAAGCCTAGTACAGACACCACCATCCACATTTCCATCAGGGTGGTCTGAACAATGCAGCAATTAGCAGAATGTCATTCTCGCTGTATTTTCAAGGCCTGAACGCATGTCCAGGAAAAGAATAACAGAAGTGAACTACAAAAGATCTGATACGTAAGATCTGTAGATGCCTGAGGGCAGAGCTTGGTATATCTGATCGCTCACGCCCGGCACCATAAAAGCCATCTGGGAAGCCCGCTTTTGATCAGCGCGAGTTTCTTTGAGTCGATCAGCGGCGCTGTAGAGCACGTCATCAGCGGTAAGGGTGGAAGCTGTCTTCAGCCTAACAACTTCATCAGGCGAGCTGCTAATTATGCGCAAGGCTCATTAGCGAGGCCTGAGGAAACGTGGAGCTCTAAAACTTCATTAATGTAAGCATTCAGCCTGAGCATAATTACATCCCCTGCCCCCTCTTGCCACGAGACGCCACATTAACCCGCGACTCCATCCGGACACTGGAGCAGACTCTCGACAGACTTCCTCCGCAGCTGCTCCGGCTGGGATTGCACGCTCCAATGTGGGCAAAGCAAGTAGGCTGTTGTGATCCCTCAATCAACGCCGTAGAGCAGACCTCGTCCCATATGAACGCCTTACTGCTCCCATACGATCTCACATGCTGTCATCACTTAAAACGGTTCTGAAGGGACCTTAGAGCAGAACCGGGTGAGAACAGAGAATCAGCTGGATGGGGTTATTGATCTGACGACGCTCTTCTTTTCTTCTTTTCGCTCTCTTCCATTTCGTTAAAAGTGCGTGTCCCTAGGTTATAAGGTTTGAGGTTTCACAGCTTTGCAAGTGGATTTCATCACCGTCTCTCGGTCTAATGCATATGTCAAGCTGATATCTTGGCAGCCATGATGAGACCTTTATTTGGAAAGGATGAATAATTTACTGGCTCGTATCAGAAGAAAGTGATTGATGTATTTGATTGTGCTTTGAGACTGCTATCACCTGTTTAGCTCTCTCTAAATACGTGGATAGATTTTAGCCAAGCTTGTTTACTCGAATTTCTGATCCTATCTGCTCTATATTTAATTTTATTTGCAATGAAGAAAAATGGTTTGACAGGCCTGGAAAATAGAAACAACGAACACAACATATTTTAGATCAAACTGTATCAGGAGAAAGCCAGTTTCATTAAAACATCAAGACTTTATCACCAGTCGATTTGCCAAACAGAAATTCTCCCACCCAACAATTTCACTTTTTTTTTTTTATTAAATATTAAAACAAATATAAATCCAATATCACCATATTAATATTTGCTTTGATGAAAAAAATCAGTTATCAAGTTTTGAGTAAGATTATTATTTTAATAACAAGAGCAGGAGAAGAATTTTTTAAAAGAATATTTCATTAATTAATTATTTAATCATTTTTATTTTTAAAAAATTATTAATTATTATTATTATTATTATTATTGTAAAAAAATATACATTTATATTTGATATTATTTTATTATTTGTATATTTTACATTTTCAATTATACACACACACACACACACACATTTTTTACAAAGTTATTTATTAGTTATCACAATGATTTATGGTGGATGAAAATAAGTTTATCTCAGTCAAACTTTATTAAAAAATACTCTTATTTTCATATCTTATTCTTATATGTTAAGCTTACTTTACAGATGCTTATAAGAATGTGTTGCTAAAACATTGCTAAAATATAAAACAATTCAAAAATATGTTTCTATTTGATATTATTTTGGACTAAATATTTTGAAATATATTTTAGAATTTTCAGGGCCAGGGGGTTACAAAATTCTGATGTTTATATACATATACATATATATATATATATATATATATATATATATATATATATATATATCAGCAAATATAGGATGACAGTTTTGACAGTTTTTGTAAACTGGCCCCAAACTCGTTTATGCAGGCTCCGGGCCATCAGGCCATTCTTAATGTTGAGCCCTGCCAAACCATTTTATCCCTGCTCACTTGAGAATGACATCAGGTGAAAACGACACAGACGTGTTCTGACATCTCAGCCTTATATCCCTGTAATCAGGTAGGCCCAATCATACAGACCAAAGACTGAAGGTCAGCACAGGGGGCAACACTGAGAATATGATGCCTGACTCTGTGTGATGGCTGGAGGCAGTTAGGAAGGACAAGAATACGAGTCTCACTTCCAACCTCATCCCGGCAGACCTGCGTAGGTCACAGGGTCAGAGTGATTACACGCTATTACATGCAACAGCGCAGCTCAGGTTTGTTGTTGTACACAGAAGAGGTCATCGAGGACAGCACAGGGACTTGGTGTTGGACATATAAATGACAAGAGTGCAGCTCTCAAGAGGAATTGCTTTACAGAAGACGAAGAGGGCGGAGCTAAAGAGAGGGCAGAAGGTGACAGCAGAGGAACACAAGAACAGAAGATTAAAAATGAGAGCGTCACCGGACAGCCACAGAGATACCTCAAAAGATTAACTTCTAAAAGAGGGGTCAAAGAAATATCATTGTTTTGACAGAAAATGCAGTAGCAAGCATTGTTCTTCAGATCTGTTTGGATGTGAATTTTAGTATCTCTGATATAAATGAAAGCTTTACAAGATGGAATGTTAAACCAGGTTAAATATATCTCTATTGTACTGTAACAATTAAAATACATTAAAAGAAGACAGCTCAGTTTTATCGTTACAAACTGATCACAGCAGGGCTCTACGCTTACTTTTTTTTTTAGGAACACTTGTGCTCCTAACTTAAAAAAAAAAAAATGTAGGAGCAGAGTCAAAAATTTTTAAAATCTGATAAAAAATTAGCCTAGCCATTACAAGGTGATATTTGACTCAAGGAATTTTGTTTTTACGCTTGTAACAACATTTTTCTAACTTTATTAAAAAAACGTCATCTTTTATGTCAATTTTAAATATATTTATTTAAATATATACGCTTTTTAAAATTTCTAATTAAAACAACAAGATAAGAACAAGTAGAATAAAAATAAGTTACCAATCAAATGAAATCAGTATTAACAAAATTAGTTTGTGCTACAGAGCTGGCACAGAAGAACACAAAAGTAGGCGTATTTTCATGTTTAATGAGGCTCAGAGTTGGCATGAGTGCAATCAAATTCATAAATTCATGTTGAGATTGAATACAGAAATATTAAATGATTTACATTACTAAAAAGATACTTCAAGAAAACTGCAAGTGGCAGCAAGTCACTGATTTGATTACTGAATCATTAATTCATTCGATTCGTTCGAACGGCTTATTCATTTAGGAATAAAGCATGTGACTCTTTATAAATTGAATCAAATTGACTCACTAGATTCGTTTGAAAACGCATGTTCATTTATATAACGAAATAATGCTGTGTTTGAATGGAGATGGACACCGGCTCAGTTGTGGCTTGTTTCAAACTATTACAAAATAGAGCAAAATCAGGCAATAGTATTATAGTCAGACAATGTAAGTCACTTAATACTAACTTATTGTTTATTTAACTGTTGTATTAAATCAATATCTCATTTACAAACTCCCTTAAAAATCATTAAAAGCTGTCCCTCATCTTAGTTCATCGCAATCTCACAAAGTTCCATTATAATCTACGAAGCTCTCTACACTGCACAACAAATCTCTTATTTACACTCTCTCTACACTTTGTTTATGAAAGGATGATACATTACATGTGATACATTACTCAATGTTGCAAAAACATGTAGAAACCTTTGAAGCTCCATATAGTGGACTTCAATGGGAGCCAGTGGGTTGAAGGTCCAAATTGCGGTTTCAATGCAGCTTCAAAGGGCTCTACACAATCCCAGCCGAGAAATAAGGGTCTTATCTAACAGAACAATCAGTCATTTTCAAAAAAAATAAAAATTTATATATTTTTTATCCACAAATGCTCGTATTGCTCTAGCTTGACCTCATGCATTACGTAATCACATTGCAAAGGTCACGCACTGTTAATTCTTCATCTGTGTAGTCCAGTTTAAAAAGGCAGGGCGAAAAACTCCATCTCATCTCATTTCATCCTCCAACTTCAAAATTGTCAGACATGGTTGCTTTAACTTTAACTAAGAGCATTTGACTTGTTGCACGCTTACTCTGTAAATGGGTTGGTACTTCTGCCTACACTCTTAAAAATAACGGTGCTTAAAAGGTTCTTCACAACCATGCCGTAGAAGAACCATTTTTGGTTCCACAAAGAACCGTTCAGTTAAAGGTTCTTTAAAAGAACCAACTCTTTCTTCACTTTTTTATAATCTGAAGAACCTTCTTTTGCCATAAAGAACCTTTTGTGAAACAGAAAGGTTCTTCAGATGTTAAAGGTTCTTTACAGAACCATTTAGATAAAAAAGGTTCTTCTATGGCATCGTAAAGCACTTTTATTTTTAAGAGTGTATGCCACGAGCATTTATATATATATAAACCATGATTGGTAGCAGCCCTATAGTGGCTTACTATTTGAATTTATTGATTAAATGTAAGAATCTGACACCAAAAAAATGATGCATATGCTCAATTAGGTTAGAAAAACTGGCCTTGTGAAGGTAAAAATGCCCATAAAAAGGAAAAAAAAAGAAAAAAAGTGAACTTACTGGATAAATTTCTGTTACTCCAAACTAATCAAAAACAGAATATGAAGAATATCAAAAGCTTTGGGAGTCCTAAACCTGCCAAAATACCAGTACAATAACACATTTAGCAAAACACTGTCTAATGATTGTTATCGACAAAATTCCAGAAAATATCAAGATATCATTTTTTTTCCCCATTATCGCACACTTCTACAATAGTGTATGTCATTTCTTTAACAAGCAGCACTACTAATAACCATATTTGAACTTTGGTGGCCTTTTGTATCATTGTATATTCATATATTCATAATTCCATGTATATTCTGTAATAGTGTATTTCAAGTGTACTTAAAGGATCTTAATGCTATTGTCTGGCTGTAAATGTGCATAAGATAGAAGCTTACCATTAATCATGTGATTATCAGGGATCAGTTGCATTACTGAGTTTCATCATCCGAGTATTGTACTGTAAGCCAGAGCGCAAAGGCGTTTCATAACATAAATTTGTTCTTGTTTTGCAAATCGCTGTGATCACTTGACACAGGTCGCTCTTGGTTTCTCAGGCCTGCGGTGCCAGCAAGTGACAGATTTAAATAGGATTTGCATCTCAAACTAGTTGGTGAGGAATATGAGTGTGATTTGTCGAACAGAGGGAGAGAGAGAACACCTCTAGAAGATGACAGAAAGATTGCATTACAGCTCAGGCCAGAAAAAAAACCTGTCACTGCCAATGACCTTGAAGAAAACACAACTGAATAGTGAGAGGAACCAAATTGCAGAGGAGGAGGAGGAGGAGGAGGAGGAGGAGTGTCTTGAGATGAGAAAGATAAAGGTGTAGAAAGAGATGAGAAGATAGGAGGCAGTACAATAGCACAGCAGCTCATATCACGTTTACGAAGAGTAGAAAGATGAATCCAACCTGGCTTGAGAGCCAATGTGAAAGCGTTTAAATAGATTAGACACAGTCGAGGCCGTGTGGAGTCCGGGCAAATGTAGTGAATGAAAACCTGAGAGTGCAGCAATGACTAAAGTGGCTCAAATTTGACAGTGTCGCTTCAAGCACTTACTAGTGCTGTAATTTCACCATACATATTTGAAAGTTAATCTGCAGGATGAAAGGTGTGCGAGGGGCTCACGGTAGGAGCATCACACTTGTAGACAGGTGTCATTAAGAGAACAAACAGTAAGATGGAAAAATCAGACACGGTGAAGCAAAGCATATGCACTTTTAAGACGCTGTCTGTTGCCAGAAGGCATATGATATTTACGCTTCAGCTTTGGTAATTTGGCTAGCATGGTGATAAACATTGATGAATTATGCATGACGAGGCAGTGAAATGGCCAGGTTTTGCATATAAGTTTAGCTGAAGTAACAGTTAGAGGTGCGCATTATTTAAAAATGCATGTAGTGCAACGACTTAGTGTTGGTATAAAATTCATCTGATAAATAGGTCTACCTCACAAACTTTTGTAAAAGGGTGTATGATTCAGCATAATATGATAATGAATATTTAGAGATAGCTTAGGAAACATCAGAGGAAATGCAGAGCAAAGTCTAAGCCTAAGAATAAAAAAAAGTGAGCGAAATAAATTATTTTAAGCCAAAAGACTTTCAGTTCCATTAAAGGAATCATTCAAAAATGAAAATTTGTTTGATGTCGTTCCAAACTCCTTTAACTTGCTTTCTTAAGCAGAACAAAAAAGGAGAATTTGTGAAGATTGCTGAAGGATTAAAACTTTCATTTTTTGGGGGTGGAGAAAAGATGCAGAAGCTTCATAAAAGTATAAGGTAAGTTCATGAAACTTAATTTTGCTGTATATACCTAGTCTTCTGAAGCCATGCTATAGCTTTGTGTGAGGGACAGACTTAAAATTTAAGTCATCGGCTTATTGAAAATGTCCTCCAAAGAAACGTTAATGGAATTGTTAAAGCTCTGGAATTGAAGCATCTTATATGTCGTTGCATACGCTCCAAACAATAATAGCAAATGGTGCCTAACATCTAATTATGTGTTCCACAGAAGCAAGAAATTAAGGATTTGATTAACTTTAAACTGAGTAAATTATAACTAGCTTGAATTTATTTAAATGTGGCAAGTCATTTATTTGCAGAAGATATTTGTATTAAAAACAGTCTAGTAAAAGCTACAATAAAGTAAAAGCCACAGATTCAATAATGTTCTATTTCTGATCTGAGAGTAACTCATGAACTGAGTTTTATGAAACATTATCTCAGATCATGTGAATATCGAAAGAGAAACTCTTGAGAGAGACAAAATGAATCCACTCACATAAACCAAGCACTCACTCATGATGATATGGTGCAGTACTTAATGGTTCATCTGTCAAACATCTCTTTTGACCGTCTTTATGAATAGAAACATTCTGCTATCCATATAGATGTGAGGATGGATATCTATATCTGCCACTGAATAATAAAAAAAAGGTTATTGCGACTTATCTCACAATTCTGACTTTTTTTCTCAGAATTGTCAGAGATATTATAATTGTGAGAAATAAAGTCAGAATTGCATGATATGAACTCGCAATTCTGAGAAATAAAGTCGCAGCTGCATGACATAAACTCGCAATTGCGAGTCATGAAGTAAAAATTGAGATATAAAGTCGCAATTCAGAAAAATAAAGTCAGAATTGCGTGAAGTAACTTGCAATTCTAAAAAATGAAGTCAGAATTGTATGATATAAACTGGCAATTGTGAGTTATTAGGTCAGAATTGTGAGATATAAACTCACAATTCTGTGAACATATCTGTCCTTTTTTTTCTTCTCAGACCTAGACTTTATAACTCTCAAGTATCTCATAAATCTGAGAAAAAAAGTCTGAATTGCGAGATACAAACTCGCAACTGTGAGAAAAAAAAGTCACAATTGCGAGTTTATATCTGGCTATTCTGACTTTATTTCTCGCAATCGTGAGTTTATATCTTGCAATTCTGACTTTATATCTAGCAATATTGACTTTATAACTCGCAATTGTGCGCTTATATCTCACAGTTCTGAGAAGAAAGTCAGAATTGTGAGTTTATATGACACAATTCTGAGAAAAAAAGTCAGACTTGCGTTATGTAAACTCGAAATTGCGAGGAAAAAGTCAGAATTGTGAGATAAAAAAGTCGGAAAGTCCATAGATATCCGTATGTCATATGACAGAACTGCGCTTCTTCCCTAGGCATAAGAGCTCAAGTTCAAGAAGAGTTCAACAAACATAAACAATTAGGCCGCAAAAAAAATGGACACAACTGAGGAAAATATGATAAGTAATAATAAGATAATCCATCCATATCTCCCTAAATATGTACACTTTAGGATCCTAATGCCCAAAGGAATACCTAACACGTCAAATTTACCAGAGCTTGCGTGATTGAACAGGTATGTGCTTATATTTACTATCTTTTAAAGTACGGTTTGATTTTGTACGATTATTATGTAACCGAGCAGCAAATATAAATAAACGTAAAGAAACAGACTTCAGGTATAAAGATGGGAATCACTTGCCTCCTCAGAAAGGTTTTGGCATAAAACCTGTAATTCACGGTTGCGTTTTTGAACACATCCCGTTGCAATCGGTCACATGACGCTCCAGATCCAATAGCGTCAAACCCAATGCGTTGCGTCCGAAGGCGCGATTTTAATGGGCAACTATCCCTAATTCTGTTCAGTATGCTGCAGCACGTTGGCACAGCCAGTGATAGCAGAGACCAGTTAGCTTGTCTCGCTTGTCTCGCAGATGTATCATTAAGGGCTGCTGTTATGCCCTTCCTGGAATAAATGATTATCATTTTGACACTTGACAAATCAGAGGTTTTCACAGTTGCTTGGTTTTCTTTTTGCGATTCATTGGTGGCAGCCAAACACATGGCATATTTTCTTAAGGGGATTATTTTCACACATTCATTATGTTCAGTTGATTTGACAGTGCTTTGGCTGTAACAGTATATCAAGAAACCTGTCATAGACAACCAGTTATAATTTGCAGATAATGTATCTTCTGTTGAAGACATTGTCCTTTTTCTGCATTACTATAGCTTAGCTATAGCAAAAAAACAAAACAACAACAAAAAACAAAGTTTGTATAATTTTTTAAATAGGTTTGTGTGCCTAAATTTGCCTCAAAGTCTTTTTTTTTTTTTTTTGTAATGTTAGAAAGTGGTTCCTTGAGGGTTTTTTTTCTGCATTTCACCCTGTTTTCTTTTCACACTTCCACTTGTTTGCAAAAACGACGGGGTCCAAAATTTCTCATAAAACTTCAGCAGCCTGCCGGAGAGACGAAGGCGAGTGTGAAGCTAATAAGGTTTGCACAAAGAGTGTGCTCTGAAAAAAAAAAATGGGTCTCGGGTCATATTCCATACGCCACATGTGTGAGAGTGTTAAAAAGACAGAGCATGACAGTGAGAGAAAAGAGAGAGAGAGCTGTGAGTAGAAAGAGAATGAGCACAGAAGGTTGAAAGAGAAAAGATAGGCCAGATAGGAAGATGGAAAGCATGAGGTTTTGCAGAGGATCTATTTTTTCCCCCTTTCTTGTCAGCAGAAGCCTCACTGGGTTTCTTTCCACCCAGGATTTGCCTACACAAAAGCAGCCTAAGTAATGCGGTCTAATCCCTCAATCCGAGCCTGGTAGGGAGTACGATAGATTTGTAAATGGTGCCCTTTACAAATCTGTTTTATTCCTTTTTGTCTTCTCACATCCATGTCATTCACCTTTTCATTTCCTTTCTCCCCAAACTGCTTTATCTGCGTCCCTTAGTTGCTTAATGCTTTCTTCCTTCCTCTGCGCTCCCAAATGATAGTGAATGCTTTGCAGTGTTGCAAGCTTGCGGCTCAGGGTTGGATGTTCCTTATTCAAATATATTTATTTATTTTTCCACGTCCTGAAGCCACAACAGAAAGACATCCATAACTTTTTGTTTTATTTATATATGTAACAATTTACTGTCCTTTTTGCACTCCACAGTGGCAATGTTCTGATTAGACAATATGATCTTTTCAAAATAGTTACGTTATTGTATTTATAAAATGTAACTATACAAATATCAAGGATTCATAAATGTGACCCTGGACCACAAAACCAGTCTTAAGTCGCTGGGGTATATTTGTGGCAATAGCCAAAAATACATGGGTCAAAATTATTATTATTTTTTTTTATGCCAAAAATCATTAGGAAATTAAGTAAAGATCATGTTCTATGAAGATATTTTGTAAAATTCCTTCTGTAAATATATTAAAAATTGATTAGTAATGTGCATTGTTAAGAACTTAATTTGGACAACTTTAAATGCGATTTTCTCAATATTTAGATTTTTTTGCACCCTCAGATTCCAGATTTCAAATAGTTGTCCGAATATTGTTCTATCATAGCAAACCAGACATCAATGAAAAGCTTATTTATTTACCTTGATGTATAAATCTAAATTTTTAAAAATTGACCCTTTTTTGACTGGTTTGTGGTCCAGGGTCATAAATATGGTTATGTTTCTATTGCTATGAATGCATTTTTTGTGCAGACCACAAACACTGAACTGAAACCAGCAAGACAGGTGATTACAATGAACTTAATTAAGACACAGGTGATACAAGGTTAACTAATAATGACATAATGAAGGCATGAACAGGAAAACCATATATAGGCACAAGAGGGAAAAAAACAATACAAAAAGTCCAGCGGCTGTAACACTATTTTAATTTAAGAGGGTTTAAAATAGGTTTTTGTGCCTTAGTTTGACCAGATAATATTTCTGAAAGTTTGTTTTATTTATTTATATATGTTAGAAAGTGATTCCTTGAGGCTAATTTTTCTGCATTTCACCCCGTTTTCTTTTCGCACTTCCACTTGATTGCTTGCCAAAACAACGGGCCCCAAAATTTCTCATAAAACTTCAGCAGCCTGCTGGAGAGACAAAGGTGAAAAAAAGTTTATTTGGAAGTCTTAAAAGTAATTACGAGTCAAAAAGATATTACAGCTGAGATTATGCCTGGTTCATTCATCACTCTATAAATAGAAGGTCAAGGCGAGTGCAGTTTGGGATACAGTATTTCCCACGGGTCATCGAGATATTCCATGCATACAGAAAGATCAGTGTGCCTGAGGAAACAGGTCATTTTTCACTTTTTCAAGTCTTTGTTGAAATTGCCTGGAATTAGACGTCTAAACATATGTGTGGTCTAATCCCAGATTCCCCTACTGTCTGTGGGTTATTAATATATGTGGGTGAAAAAAGGACCAAACGGTTCCAGACAGCCATTGAGTTGACCTGCAAATAGGCAGCATTCTTTCAATTCACCTTCATTAGTATGCACATCATGATTTTTTTTCTTAGGTTCTTTTCTGAACCACTTATTTTTAGCATCCTGTACAGTATGTACCTGTTTCAGAAACTTCATCTTAAGTTTCTCACTTTTAAGAAACTTCTAAATCGCTGGGCACATATTGTACCTAGATAATACTAAATTTGGCTGTATTTAAATAATAGTGTATGCTTGTTTTAATTAATCTTTAATGGTACAATTATAGCTGACTAGTGCCTGTGTGCTGTCCATCCACATGCTGCTATAGTTCACCCTTACTCTGTTGGTCTTTATTGACTCCAGATTACCTCATCTCCTGTGTGCTCTGATTGAAGTCTGTGAATCATCAGCCACTGTCCGGCTTGAGTTTCCACACTGTCTGAGTAGGATTAATCTTCACACTCTCTCTTTCCTCTGTGGCTGTGTCTGAGAGTGCTGCCTTTGGAAACAGTATATGGATAGGAAGACATCAAGACACAATCAAATACATCATTAGTGTCATGTGTAATAGAAACAGGTTGATGGTGGATGAATTTGTGTTCCTTTTTTCAAAGTGATTCCATTTCCAGTCTTATTATCAATATGATGCTCAAAAACAATCCATTGTTTAACAGGAAATTAAAGGAACATCCATTCAGACGATCTCTGGGTCTGGTGGTAGCACTTTTAGCATAGCTTAGCATAGATCATTGAATCTGATTAGACCGATAGCATCTCGCTCAAAAATGACCAAAAATTTTCAATATTTTTCCTATTTAAAACTTGACTCTTCTGTAGTTACATCGTGTACTAAGATAGACGGAGTATGAGAAGTGGCATTTTTCTAGGCCGATATGGCTAGGAACTATTACTCTCATTCTGGGATAATAATCAAGGAACTTTGCTGCTGTACCATGGGTGCAGCAGGCGCAATGATATTGCGCAGCCATCAAATCTGCCGGGTGCAAGTTTGCAACTACACATACTTTGTGTCGGTCACTTTCAGGTGCTGTTTAATATCATTGCGCCTGCTGCACCCATGGTACAGCAGCAAAGTTCCTTGATTATTACGCCGGAATGAGAGTATAGTTCATAGCCATATCGGCCTAGGAAACCCCAACTTTTCATTTTCCATCCATCTTACACAATGTAACTACAGAAGTGTCAAGTTTTAAATAGAAAAAATATTGAAACTCTTTGGTCATTTCATACAAGAATATAATTGTGGCATGCATTTGTATTGTGTGCTTGAATCGAACATCTCATCTTTTTTATAGTAGTTATGGCCAGTGTTGGGGAAAGTTACTTTTAAAAGTAATGCATTACAATTTTGCGTTACTCCCTGAAAAAGTAACTAACTACAATACTAGTTACTTTTTATGGAAAGTAATGCATTACATTATTTTACCATTACTTTTTAAATCTGGGCAGGGCTTGCTTCTTTGTTTTTAATATAAAACAATTCTAATGTAAAAGCCCTTTTACACCAAAAGTGAAATGAATTCACCTCAGGCTGAAATAAAAGTACATATATGCAGGAGATCACTCTTCATCTATGAAAAAAATGAAGCACAAATGTTATCTAAAGTAATTTTTGCTTGTTAGTATGGCTGAATTGCATCATCGAAGGTCAGCGGGAAAGACACTGCTTAATAAAATGGAATTAAATATATAAAGGATACTTGTTTTATTTAACATTTAATTATTGCAGGTGTGTGTCATATTCTGAGTTTGCGTTTCACTGTTTTTATTCATTTTGAGGAATGCTGAATTGTTTTTTTTTTTTTTTTGTGAGTGAGATGAATTAATGCATGTTCACATTTAGTCTAGAACTACAGTAACATCATGTTTACTCCCAATTTCCTGACAGGAGACTTGTCAATCAGTAACTGGGGAAAAAAGTAACTCAGATATTTTCTTAGAAATTCAAAAGTAATGCGTTACTTTACTAGTTACTTAAAAAAAGTAATATTATTACATAACTCACGTTACATGTAATGCATTACCCCCAACACTGGTTATGGCACAAAATAAACATGAATGTGCATTAGAAGCTACTGTGTGTTGAAAGACGCAGTGCAACTTACTAAAATATTTAATTGTGTTTCAGCATCAGCAAGTCATAAATAATGAAATATAAATAATAAAAATATCTTGTAAACATACATGATAAAATAGCTTTCAAACAATGCCTTGTATTGCCTCAGAAAATCCACTTAATGTTCAAAAATCATTAGTTTGCTATAAAAAAAGAGCATTTTTCTAAATATGTATTATATTTTCATAATATTTTTACATTATATTTTTGATTAAATCAGTCATGAAAACAAGTTATGACAGCCACTGTTTGGATGTTTATATTTTAAATAATTATAGCAGAAACATAAGTACAGCATTAGAAAATGTATATAAAACTGCCTTATGTTCTGCCTTATTAATCAGTTTTTATTTTAACATTTATTATTAATGTACTGTCAGTGAGAGGGTTCTCTGTTTAGTTTACAGCACTAGTTTTTTTTTTCCCAAAAAACCTGGTTTCCAAATGAATTGAAATTGAATGGAATCAGGATGCGAAATGAAACAAATCAAGAAATCTGTGTCAATACCCGTCCCTAATAGCTTTAAAGTGTCTATTTCCAGACTCATGCCGTGTTGCACCTCAGGCTACTCCGTGTGGTACTACGTTAGGTTGTGGTGCCTTGAAAATCTGTCTGAACCCACTATCCTTCATACTAAAATGCTGTCTGTAAAGTCATTGAATTGGCTTTCGGACGCAGGCTTTGTAAGGCTCAGGGCAGCAAACAGGCTAATACCGTAGCTGTGGAGTCAGCACAGAAGACCATAATTCGCAGGCCGTGGAGAATATCAGGTCATTGTGTTATCCACACTCATGATGCCCTGGGAAACTTAATTTTGGTTGTTTGTTGGTGTCATGCATGGAAGTGTTGGGTAACATCTGTTAATTTCCCAGTGGTTGAGACATTCATAATACTACGTAATTTTAACTTGCTCTCAAAGGCAAGCATGGGACTGGAAGATGTCTCTGTGGACTGAGCAGGATTTCATTTGTATGGATAAAGGAAGTATCTGTAAAATGACTTTTTTTTTCCCCAGCTTGTCTTAATTGTCTGTTAGCAACACCATCTTGATGACTCATTGAACTCAAAGTGGCAACATGATTTTTGTGCATGTTAATAAGGTTGCGTATGACTGGTTTGTGTTTCATTTGCATATGCAGGATATTGCTGTTTAGCTTTGCCTGAGGTAAATACGCACACCAATTTCGCTGGTGACAGAAAAGTTCATTCAGAGGTGGCCTCGAAAGATTAGGAAGCTGCAATCTTTGAAAGAAAATTAAGAAACTTATCAAACGCTTCTTACGCCAGTCTCAAATGACTCATTTTTTCCCCCTAAAATGATTCATTTCTGGTCCTCAAAGCACAAGTGATTGCAAAACTGATTCATTCTTTTATAAACAGCCATTTGGTACAGAGTCATTTGTAATCATTCTTAACAATGTAATCAATTTAACAACCCCCTATTTTTCTTTAGAATTCAACTGCAATTGCAGAGAGGTTTAGGTAATCCAATACCGAATATCACGATTTCAGCACAAACCACAGATCTTGTTGTGCTGAGAAATTTTGATGACTTGATTGCCCGCCACTTTGTAAATCTCTTCTTTTCCACTTCTCTCTGCAAAATGGCCCAAAAAAATACAATGTTCCCACATGATTTAAGAAGCTCCTGAATGAAAAACTAATTGAATGGGCAGCTCTCAAATAATTTTTCCTCTCTAGTTCAAAATGTCATAAAAATGCTTTGTAGAGCATGGTTTTCACCATACTTAATGTGAAAAATAAATAAATAAATGTATTCAGGTTGCAATCCATCAAATGCAAACGTAAAGTTACAGTGAACAAGCAGCATTGACCAAACCTAAACGTACCGTAAGTTTAGAAGAGTTTTGAGTACGCTTACGTAACGCCGTCTCCATTTTAAGCATGACTCTCAGATCGTCAGGAGGCTGTGATCTTTTTAATTCTCCACCTGCGCTCACTCGATTAGCGTATGTCTGAGTAATCCCATTAAAGTCTGAAGTTTCCTCCAGCAGTGCGGTCTCTGCTGTTGTTGCTCAGCTGGAGGTGAATGCGTCCTGAAACAAAGACGCAAAAAGATCTGTGTCCGTTTCTGCCTCCTAGGGACTGAGTGGCCTATGTTGTGCTTTTCAAAGCCAAATTCTTGATTCATGATGGGCATTTGGCAGTGTAGAACTGCACCTTCTGTCTAAATATAGTTGTCTTTCCAATGCATTACAGAAAAAATCAGCAACTTGCCAATGAGAAACAGTTTACGAAATGGTTTGTTATGCCTAGAGGTTGGTGCATCTTTGGCAGGGGTGCTCAATTCATGAGGTTATTGTTCTGTGACTCCAGAGAGGTTAGTCTATAATCACATGACATTTAAGGCTCAGGTGACTGAACCTTGAACCGAGCACCAGTGAGCAAAGATGGCAGATTTCAAATTGTATACTATAGGGTGTCTTGTGCTTGTTGAGCAAGTTAGTCAAAGCTAGAGAGTTTTAAAAATTTTAAGTAGATATTAGTTCAACTTGCTGTTTCTTCATAATTATGTGTGAAATTTCCTAGCAAGATCCTATCCGATCCAAATCCTATTTTTCTTTTTCAGTGTATTGATATGAATGATATGATTTGGGCTTTGATTTATACATTTATTGATAGTAATATTTCAGGTATGTCAATATATAGTATATATATATATAAAACACACCGACAGCTCAGAAAATGAACTCTGGTATCCGTATCTTTGATGTTTTTTTTAGAATTGCCTAAGGGTTCTGGATACATTTTGGGCTTATTGGCTTGAAAAACTGTGATTGTTGTGATGTGAATCTTTATCTGAGCATGAGAGAAAAGTATACTTCCTACACATACACTCATAATCTGCTCTTATAGTGAAAGACAATAAGCATTATGTTATTTCTCTCTGACAAACTATCATCTGACTGTCAGCATTGATTGTCTTCCATGTGTATCTTCCTGCTGGCACAGATGTTACAACACCAAAGCAAGAAGACTTTCAGTGGGCAATTATGATATATTATTAAAATAGTGTTTGTGTGACCATGATACTGATGGTTTCTGATATCAGCATGCTTGATTTAAAACTATATATATATATATATATATATACCAGTTATTGATTGATATTAGACTTTTTGTAGGGATTCAGGCGCGTAGCTTGTAATTGTTAAAATGGTCACGGACCAGCGACCTCCACGTAGAACTGATCGTGTGAACAAAAGTATGGAATCACTCAAATGAGGACAAAATGCACGCCTTAGAATCGATCGTGAGCCTGCCGAAATTTTCAGGTATTTTGCATTTTTTGAAAAACCTACTTTTGCAAACTAGTTCTACTACTGTGAACTGGTCCGATCAGGCGAAAAACCAGTGCAGTAAAATTCTCTGGGGAGTGAATATTAAAAATTATCTAAAAAAAGGGGTGCCAAAATGCTCTGATATCTCCACCAAATTACATACAGTAAGAGCTCAATCTGAGATCACAGGAAAAAAACGGCAGAGCTTGGCCACTTGGTGGCGCAATAAGAGGGCAATAACATAAAAATGGCTATAACTGCGAAACCATTTGTCCGATCAACATGAAAATCGGTGTGCACGGTGTGCCACAAGTGTCTACAAGGATATCTGCGTATCTCAAAAAGCATGCCCGCCACTGGCCGACAAATTTTGAGCACCTGTCAGACAAGGTTAACGGAGGACGATTGGAACGAAACTTGGTGGGCCTGTTCAACTCACGGCCCCAAAGGTCTGAGAGAATTTGGAAAGAAATTGGCCACTGGGGGGCGAGTTAATTATTTTTTTTATGGGCGTAAATTGTTGTACGTAGCACGATTTTTCACACATATGTGCGGACTCCTTATTCCAGACAACTTTGCCTCTAGAACCACTGCTGTCAATCAAAAAGTTTGTTAAATGATTAAGAAGAAAAAAACTCACTTTTGCAAACTAGTCATAGGTTTTTCAGTCAGTCTGGGAAAAACACTGCAGTACAATTCTCTGGACTCTCTAGGCCAATAATTATGAAAAAAAATAAAAATAAATAAATGTTGAAATTTACCCTTTGGGAAGCTATAAAGGGGTCGTTTAGAAAAGGGGTCTGTCCAAATTTACCCAAAATCATATAAAGCCTAAAGGAAAACTCAAAGCTTCATGTAACCTGCTTAGCACATGCAACAGGTGATTCTAAACAAGCATGCAAAGTTTTAAAGGAACTGGACCACAGCTGGCCCTATAACAGTCTATAATTTCTAATTTCTATAATAAATTACCTGGATTTGCCAAAAATGCTTTTTTTTTAAATCATTGATTTAGGTTGTTACAGGCTTGCTAAATAATGTCTTTTTTCATATGTGCTTAAAGGCCTTAAAGTGCTTGAACCCCAGCAATCGCTGCTTGCAGCTATATTTTTACCTTTTTTTATTTATTTCTTTTATTTTATATTTTTTGTGCATGTTCATTTTTACTACTTTTAAAATAACGGTCATAAAAGTTAGTTTTTACAAATATTCATTTTCATTTGAATGTTGCGAGGCCTAAATTCAAATTGGTTTTTAGTGTTTTTTTTTTTTTGTTTGTTTGTTTTAATAGAATAATATTGGGCATTTATTAATTATTGATCATAAAATGAAAATAGTTATCAGAGCCAGACTTATTAGTAATATCAGTCCATCCCTACAGATATGCAAGTTATAGTTCTTGTGTCACTGGTTAAATAATAAACACAGCTAAAAAAATGACAAAAAGTTCAGATGGGTTTCAGGGTCGTATTTTCTCTGTTATTGTGTTTATACTCACAGACAAAACTAGAATGGACAGCGCAGACAGGAAGTCACGGGTTGTGTTTCGCGGGCAAGTAAAGAGAATCGCGGCCTGACCAGAGATCAGTGTTAGTCTCAGCATCCTGAGAAGTCCTCTCCCACCATCATTAATCTTACTTTTCTCTCCTTTCAACTACCGCTTCTACCCCTGTTGCAGGCAGACTCCCATGGGCTCTCGTCTCTATATCCAAGTGTCTGTCCCCCCCCGCGCCCCACATCCCCCCCCGCTTCTCTACTTTCTCTGTTGAACTGAGATGTGATTAAGTACCATTTCCCAGCTTTCCACATAAAATACAATGACTCAGCAGGGAGTCTTTTTGACACTGTGTACACATGTGTGAATGTATGGGACCAGTGTACATATATAAATGTGAGAGTTCAAGGTGTGATACCTGAAAACACCTATTTCAGAGCACCTTGGTTAAAAAACTGTTACATGTGTGTTTTATTGAATTAAAACTCCTTTGTTTACACATCTTCGCATACATGCTGATTTTTTTCATATATTTTTTTACATTTTTAACCAAACTCATAATTAAAGATTCCAGACAGTCTTTAGGTTTAAATTCCAGCTCTTCTTAGTATGCCATTTAATAAATATTTAAAGAGCAAATCACGGAACTGGAATCATTCGTTTTATTTGTTGAACATTGTTTTTATGCAATGCTATGCAGCATCTCTACATTCCAGCAGGGTGTTGATCATAGTTGGATTTGTTCTTTAAGATCAAGAATGTGAAATGGTTTTTGGGCTACACAATACTGAAGAATCTCAGAACCTCACAGAGGAAATGCCTGAGAAAGTTTGAAGACCCCTCTGAACAGTGTGGAGAGGAAAAGGGCAGTAGATGTTGAGATATTCAAAATTAAGTATTTTTCACTATTCACAGTTTTCAAGCTTTGATGGTGTAATGGTTCATAGTTTGCCAAGGTGAAAATGTGCTGCAGAGGCCCATGAGATGTACTTTCGAGCACCCCTTTGAAACCTAAAATAACAAATGCCACATTCTACAGCATTATAGACATCACATGTACCATATGGGACAGAACCATCTTGTTCAAGTATAGGTTAGGTGCAGTAAGTGTGTTTTATATGTGAAAAATGTATTGCGGAGATGTAGTAATACCAGCCTAATTCCTGAAGTTACTATTAATGAATTTAGTTAATAAATAAAATGTACGTTTTTAAATAGAACTGTGATGTATAAATCAATAATTAAATAAATATTTAAAAATATATATATACATTATTTTAATCTAACATTGCACATCTATTTAAAAAAAAAAAAAAAAAAAAAAACATCAGTATATACTGTACATATGTATCTGTTTTGATATAGGCTTTTATTACAACACTTTTATTACACTTTTATTACAATTACATACTCCAATAAATAATACGAAAAAATCCAGCTCACTGTTGCTTTATTTTGAGACTTTGAGGTCAATTGTTCTTGAACTTTTTGGACCAGTCTGGCTCATATTCCATTTTTGACACACACCCGCAAATACATCCACTGTTCAATTAATCCGACTCTTGTCTCAATATGCGCAGGCAAAGAACAATGAGATATTGCATTGACTTTGAAATGTCAGGAATTACATGACTAGGCTTCAACACCTCGCTTTGAGACCTTTATTAAAATGAATGTCTGAGGATTTAGCTTTCATGTTCCCCTGCACCCTGACATCGGTGTCTTTTTCGTAACATTACTGGTCACAGTTTTGAGGGATTAGTAGGGTGGTTTTAGCTTATCCTCTCTGGCAGAGGCGCAGGATGCTAAAACTGTGTCTCTGAGCGAAAATACAACTAAAACTAAACATGATATTATTAATATACCACATTCACTGAGAAGTTCAGCTAGACAGCTCTATTTTATTAGGGCCCAACCACTGAAGATGTGATGGCAGCTAATGTTTTTATTAGTCTTAAGGGTACCTGAGCAGTTTAGAGAACCCCAGGTATTAAGACTTGTATGGCTTAATGTGATGTCTCTTGCTGAAATATGTAATAGAAAACCCATGAAAGATTTATGTTATTTAAAAAATCCACATTGTTTTATACATATTTTGGCTTATGGGGGCCGCTATTAATTCAATGACCATGAGCTACTGCCGCTACCGTTGCTATTTTTTACCACAACACAACTCGGAAAATACTGATATGATGCCACATTGGGCGGCTTTAGTCGTAATTTTCAGTTGAAGGGCAACAAGGGACATGATAAGAAGAGTAGAAAAGAATTGGAAGATGCCTGTGGACAGATAAAACTTCCTACACTCTAAAAAATGCTGGGTTATTTTTTTTTTAACTCAAATGCTAGGTTCAACTTGTTGGGTCATTTTATTGGGCTATTTTAAATATTTTTACCTAGTTTTTCTGTAACTAAGTTGCTGGGTCATTTTTAACGCTGGGTTATTTTTTTTCTCTGATGAAACAACCCAGCTGCTGAGTTACAGGAGAGACCAGTTCTCAGTGCCGCCGATTTGCACTTCTTCAACATAATACAGGTTTGTATACATTTTATTTCATTTATAAAGTCTTTAACGTACTGTAAACTATTATTTTATGCAACGCAACGCAACGTAAGTCAGCAGCAGTTGAGTTTCATCTTAAAATATGTTCTCTAATGTCAGTACTGTTTGTTTATGGGCAGTTTTTGCAGTCAGTCGTGGCATCTTTCAGCTACGAGTGAAACCCGAGGTTGCGGTCTAGGTGAGATTAGGTGGGATCGGCAAAGAACCTCGAAACAGGAATCAAACTCCGGTCGCTGTGAACGCAGCTGCATATATATATATTGCAAATGCAATATAATTCCTAAACGATAGTTGACTTAAATAAAATAACCCAATATGTTTGGTAAAAACATTTAACTCCACCAGTTGGGTGAAAATAACCCAGCATGTCTTCTGTCCAATATTTACCCAGAGCTGGGTTGCGAAATAACCCAAGTTGGGTTGTTTTTAACCCAGCATTGTTTAGAATGTAAAGATCCGCATCTTTGTTCTCTCCACTTTAGCCCTGATGCCTTTAAGGTTTTTAGTAGATCACAGCTACTGAAACAGCTTACAAACAGCAGAGACAAGAAATGTTAGATGCCATATTTGAGTAAGAGACATCATTTACGTTAAGTATATAAGTGAAACAGGGCAAATTAGCGCAAGAGCGCTATTCCAAAACAGCGCCAATGGGAGGGGAAATATCTGTAGGTGATTTAGTAACAATGCGCAAATTAAAGAACACAGACGTCTCAACATCTCATTTACATATTGACCAACACAATATACCAAGCGCAGCGCTAATTAGTCACAAACAAAGAAATAAAGAAGCCACAGTATGTTGAAAAGAACCGGAGGCCGAAAAAATTAAGGTTTTCTAGGGGTTTTGATATACCTGGTATATTGAGTGACTCCTAGTTGAGGGTTCCAAGTCATCTTTTACCTCTTAAAGCAAATTAAAAATAACATGGCTTGGCAAATTATATGTTCAGATAATGTGTTCTTCTGGCATTCTAAATAATTTAATACATGTGGGAAAAATCCTCTCCTATCTACCATGCCCTCTTTGTTCTCTGCGGTGCCTCCTCCTAGCAACAATAATTGCAGCCATTTCTAGTGAAAAGTAGTGTAAGACATGTTTTTTTTTTGGCCATTTAATAATGGCGCAAATGCCAGTAATTTGACGAGCGCAAACGTTAGTAAAACGTGATTCATTTGAATACTCTCCCATAAATATTGCATCTGAAAGGGAAACTCCTACAAATGCATATTCAATAAGTTCAGGCGTAAAAATAATTGTGTCCACGCCTTTTCCGCACTAATTCATCACTGCGTGTCTTTAGTAAAACCTGACGTACAATTTTAACGCCAAAAGATGGTTTGCGTTGGCGCAAGCTGCTAATAAAACAAACCCTATGCCTTCATACCAGAGGTTTCCTTTAAGAATTTTGAAAACCCATTTCAAATTGCTTTAAAACATTTCCATTGGACACAAGTATATGGATACTCTGGTCGGCCATATTGTCTGTCAATAAATGCTGTGTTTACCGGTGTCTTAGCACATCAAGATAAATTTGAAAGGCCCTGAAAAACTGGTGTTTCTTTATTTCAAACAAAATCAGGCCAAAACAGTATTCGCTTGGAATTCATTTTGGGATTTCAAAACAATCTGACAAAGAGAACTTTTAAGTTTGTTAGTCCCACCTACTGGTGAAAGTTAATTGACAACAAAGATGGATGTATTGGATATGTATCGTTTCTAATTGGAGTAATTGCTTGTACCTGAGTTGGTGAAGTGGTGACTGTCAATTTGTAAGTATAGGGGAAGCTATTTGGCAATTGTACCACCCCAAATGGCAATCTATTAACATGGGTTTCATAAACAAAACAGATGAGCCCATTGATATCAAAGTATGTCCCCTCAGCAGCAACTGGTAGCCCCAGGGCTATGTTTTTATGGTTATAGGAGAGAAGGACATAGGAGTATTGCAGACGACGGTATACTGCTAATGCAACGCAACACAATACGGACAAAGGGAAGAATGGGACAGAGAGGACAAGTTTTAGAAAGGCTGAACAACATCAAAGTGCAACTTTAAATATCATATCAGGGGTCAAAAAAGAAGGAGCACGAAACAGGGTGAAAGAGACACCGTGAGCGCAAGAGAAAAGAGAAGGCAGAGGCTTTGATGTTCAAAGGTCTCTTGAATCCACTCAGGAAAAACAGACAATAAGAAGTACTGTATGTATTAATACTGACCTAAAGACAAGGAGCTGTCCTTAATGTCATTCTGTGGCTTGTTTTGGACTGGAGGAGGAGAGCGGCTCTCGATCTCGTCCATAATTTTATCTTCTAATTTCCTGTCCTTATTGTTTGATTTTCAGTGGTGGAGAACTCATGATCTGAGGCCTGAAATATAGATAGCCATGAACACTGACCCAAAGCGTAATTAAGAATTAAAGAGGATGAATATTAATTATCAGTGGTTAATCACAACCCAGAAACCAATCAAATAAAAATGCCTTTAATTTTCTGTAAGTGATTTACAATTATGTAGTTTAGAAGTGGCAGAAAGGCGTTAATATCATTTGGCGTCAGCCAAATGCGATCAAACCTGGAAGAAGAAAGCTGAGAAAATCACTATTTAATGAAGGGAGTGGGGAAATGAAGCGAGAGGATTGAAATTGTTTGGTTTGCAAGAACAAGAAACTGAGAATAAAGACTTTGAAGGGTTTGTCGGAGCGAATGAGAAAGATGACAAGTCTGAAAGAGGTTTTCACATGCATGCTTATGTAAATAATGTGTTAATTACAGAGCATCCAGCATCCAGATTACAGACACGAAACAGGGGCCTCTTGTTGTGACCTTTCTGAATGGATATGCAATCAGACTCCAGTAAATAGACCTTCTATTTCAAGTGCTCAGGCTCGCCCCCTCCCTCGCTCCAATCAGTGACTCCATTTCGTTCTTTTTTATGACTGCATCTTCCCATCAGCTCGCCTTGTCCTCTTCTTCTCTCATCTCCCATTTGCTATGATCTGTCTTGATTTGGCACTGTGAGATCTAAACCATGGGCAGACGAAAACGGCAGCGACAAAGTCACAGAAGCATTGCAGATTCTTGGTCTGTTTATTCAGTGCAGTACCTTCATTTCTAATTTAAGTCACATAAATCTGAGTTTATTAGCAGACTGCGAAATGTTCGAGGTTTCATTTTTTTTTTTTTTTTTGTTTGAGGGGGAAACAAAACCAAAGCCTCTTGTCAACACATTCATCGTGCTTGCTTTGACCTCCAAAAGCTTGAAACTGAATAAAATCCTAGGCCCCAGATAATATGAGTAAACCACATCTTGTAATCATGCTAATTTGCTCTCTGGCTAATTTGCCTCTTCAAACGCATGTGCAGCTTTGATTTGTATATCTGGATTGAGTAGTCGGTTGAGATAATTGCATGTTTCTGTGTTTATAAGAAAGGGCACATGCATCAATCCTTCAAACCATGATCAGCAGCCTAATGATTAGCTGGTTAAATTCACATAAATTATTCTTAGTCACAAATCTTCATGACCAAAATTCTTGATATTAAGTGAGAGGCTGAGAGAATAACAAGAAGGATAGATCCATTCATCCATTCATTGGTTTGTCATTCTGTTGGCCTATGAATCTATGCATTAATCCATTCATTTATTGTTCTGTCATTATATTGTTCCATCCATCCATCCATCCATCCATCCATCCATCTGTTTTGTCATTCTATCGCTCTATGAATCCATCCTTTAAACCTTTGCATTTATTGTTCTGTCATTCTATCTTTCCTTCCATCCATCCATCCATTCATCCATCTATCCATCCATCCTTTTATCCATCTATTGTTTTCCATTCTATCGCTCTGACTTCATCCTTTGATCCTTTCATTTATTGTCCTGTCATTCCATCACTCCATCCATCCTTCCATCCATTGGTTTATCATTCTCTTGCTCTATGAATCCATCCTTTGATCCATTAATTTATTGTTCTGTCATACTTTAGTTCCATGCATCAATCCATTGTTATGTCATTCTATCGTTCTGTCACCCATCCATCCATCCATACATCAATCCATCCATCCATCCATTGTTTTTCATTCTATCACTTGATGAATCTATCCATTGATCCATTCATTTATTGTTATGTCATTCCATCCAACCAACCATCCATCCATTGTTTTGCAATTCTGTTGCTCTATCTAATACTCTGTCTAGTGTTCTATCTATCTATCCATCCATCTATCATGTCATAAAGCATTGAAGATCTCTTCAGTTTGTAAAGTCTGTAAACTTTCTTTCTTTGCTTTGTCTTGAGATATGACATCTTGAGGCTAAATCATTTGAGATTAAACCTGGATTGCATAAACTTCGCATAGACAGCTATTGCATATTAAATATGAATCGACTACACAGAGTTGCAATTGTTTTACTTCTGAGCACCATATTACATAGTTTAAGAAGTGCGAAAGGAGGTAACGTTGTACAGTAGAGCTCAGTGCCTTGTACAATACGATTTATGTGAAAGGACTACTTTGTTCTCTCAGACCAAAACTTTGCTGTGCCCTACTTTTTTGTTCTCTAAAAATGGATTATATGATAATGTTACAGGAAAATGAGATCGTTGAACCCGTCGTGGCCCGCTGCGTAATGTCAACACATTCGCACTAAACATCCCATTAAAAAGTACATAATCTTTCCCGTTATACCCACTCCAAAACGGATTACCCTTTTCCAAATTCCTAAGTGTGTTCCAGTGGAGTTATCACCCTTGAAAGGCTTCATGAGCTTTTGAAATGCCTCTTCACCTTTTGAGTAGGCGCTAATTACCCATGACTGCCTGCTACACTTTACATGAGGCCCAGCTGTGCGAGCAAACACCCACCACGCAAACCCAAGGGCTCATTTCATTTGGTTTCCTTAGAATGACTGTACTGCTAATTTAAGCATGCATCTGTGGCCAGCGCTGGCCTACAGGTCTCACTAAACACACAGTTTAATGATCTCCCAAAAGAGAAACAGCCCCAAACAACTCCCAAATTATACTGTAATTACAACAATTATGCTGCAAGAGGAGGGGTCACCTGTAGGCTGAAGGACATGCTTGACTGCGGTCTGGGAAATTTCCGAAGCCTCTGTGCTGTTAACACAAACACGCATCGCTTAAAGTGGTACATAAGTGAGTGGATTTATTCAACAGAAGCTGGTTATCTAGAAAGTCAATCATGGAAGCAAAATATCAATCATATAATGGGAACATTAGTTTGAGGGGTAGTTCACCCAAAAATGACAATTCTGTGATTAATTACTTACCATCATGTCGCTTCAAACCCGTAAGACCGTTGTTCATCTTCAGAACACAAATTAAGATATTTTTCAGGATATATAAGAAGTCCAAGACCTCTCTGACCCTTTATAGACAGCAAGGGTCTTTTCAAATTCAAGGTCCAGAAAAGGTCCAGGACACCGTTAAAATAGTCCATGTGATATATGTGATACGTAATACAAAATCTATCCATCCATTCATCATTCTGTTGTTTCATCCATCCATCCATCCATCCATCCATCATTCTGTGATTCTATCAATCCTTCCATCATTCTGGCATTCTATTATTCATCCATCCAATGTTCCATTCATCCATCCATCTGCCATTCTATTGTCTATCTATCCATCCATTCATCATTCTAGCATTCTGTTGTTCCATCCGTCCATTATTTTGTGATTCTGTCAATCCATCCATTGTTCTGGCATTCTATCATTCATCCATCCAGTGTTCCATCCATTCATCCATCTGCCATTCTATCGTCCATCCATCCATCCATCCATCCATCCATCCATCTGCCATTCTATCATCCATTCATCCATCCATCCATCCATCCATCCATTCAACCATCCATCCATCTGCCATTCTATCATCCATCCATCATCCATCAAATGTTCCAGTGCAATGTTCCATCCATCCATCATTGTGTCATTCTGTCGCTCTACCTTCCCTCCATCATTGTATCATTCTGTATCGCTCTACCAACCATCCATCCATCCATGCAAAATTACATCTATTCATCCATCGTTGTGTCATTGTATTATTCTGTATCATTCTACCATCAATCCGTCCACCTGTTCCTCCATGCATCCATCCGCTCCATCCAAAATTCCATGCAATGTTCCATCCATCCATTCATGCAAAGTTCAATCTATTCGTTCATCATTCTGTCATTATATCATTTTGTATCACTCTATCATCAATCCATCCACCTGTTCTCCATCCATCCATCCAAAGTTCCATGCAATGTTCCATCCATCCATTCATGCAAAGTTCAATCCATCCATCCATTGTTCTGTCATTGTATCATTTTGTATCACTCTATCATCAGTCCGTCCACCTGTTCCTCCATTCATCCATCCGTCTGTCCATCATCTGCTTTTCTACCATCCAGCTATTTTTCTATCTATTTATCTTCATGTCATCATCTATTAATATATTTGTGTATTTGTTTAACTGTCTCTCTCTTACCTGTCTGTACTTGTTACTTTAGAGAGTGCAACAAAAGTAAAAATGTGATTTAAAATAAAACTAACCTTGACTTAATTCTTCTCGCACTGTTACACAGCAGACAGGAATTCTTCATGCAAATTTCTTGATGTGTCTGTACAGCGGTGTGTGAATTTCTTTGATATTATGGTGTGATCATATACACTATTCCCTAAAGCACTCTGCTGAATTCTCAGCCCTGTTTGGAGATCACAGGGAAAGCATGTTCTGCTGACAACAGATTCAGCGGGTGCCGAAGACAATGAAGACGGATTTATGCAAGACAGTCTCATTACACCAGCTTAATTTAACCTTTGCGGGTGAGCAGTTCATAATATTACCTTCTTTTTAATTGGCCTGTTTGAGAGTTTGTTGATAGTTATTGTTATTGCTGCCATGAACAACTGGCTTTGCGTTTATAGGGAAGATCATTAAAAATCCATCATGGAGAAAGGAAGCAGAACTTCAAACGTTCGCCAAGGGGAAGGCGTTTAGGGCTCTCCCACGCCGACTACAATTACCAATCCCGTTGCCTTCCAATAACAACAGAGAACAGGCCGATTCTGGGAGGGGGAAAGAGTCGTGAGGTAGATGAATGGGAATTAATACAAACAGATAAAGTGTGAGATGAAATGAATGTGCATGGTGGGGACATGAACATGCACTAGGGGACGATTTCAAGGGCAGGACAACGGGGCGGCTCAGGTTCATTTAATCAGTACTAACGACTCCACTCGTTTTCTGTAATTCATCCTGACCCTTTCTCAGTTATCTCAGAGAAGTGTGCATTCAGATGCAAGTGGGAGAAGTGGGTTTCATTCCATTGGTCTGTCTCTATACTGAATGAATGTCCCATAGTGTAAAATAAAAATGCCCTTAATTTCAAAATGGTGACATTTAAATGAATTGGGTTTATTCAACTCAAAGCCTATTCACTTCAAAAATTTTATTAGGTCAATTGAGTGATTCGAGATTACTAAATTAGGTTATGCCTAATTTAATTAAAAATAAAGAATAGTACATCCAAAAGTAAAAATTTTGTCACCCTACCTTTTTTTTAAAGAAATGTTTCTTTGTGTTTTCCAAAGAAATAAGGTCATAGAGGTGTGAATGACATTAAATTAAGTAAATGATGACTGAATTCATTTCTGCTGAACTATTGCTTTAAGTGTCAGAAAGAATCAGTTAGAAGATACAGTTTAAATATACAGTAGTGGAATTTAGTGACGTTTATTCTAGAAACAATACAATTGGCCTAATAATGTATTAATAAATAAAACAAAAGCATACAGGAAAGAACATGGACTGACACGGAAAATGATAAATAAATAAAGTTCGGGGTAAATAGTTCTTTTAATTAATAGGTTGGAGATTCAATGACATATGTACCCACAGGTCTTGTTTGTGAAAGTCAGAAAGTTGCTGCCAAACTTATGTAAATTATGCAAATAACTGTTTGTTAAAAAGAGGCAGAATGTGCCGCGTAGGAGGCTTTGGAGAAATCAGTGAGTAGGGGGTTGAAGGTAATTGTCAGAGTAAACAAACCTCTATGACTGAACTCGATGTTCCACAGCTGGGTCAAATCACCAGTTAACAAAATAATGATGGATGCAACCTTGGGGATGCAGGCGGGAAGTCCACAAATGAGAGAAATAATTGAGGGACAGTGAATCCTTGACTTTGGTTTGAAGTTTCAGTTCAGTCCTGAGAGCAAAGCATTGTGGGTAGTTATGATTAGAGCTTCAACCTTTCAGTGGCTTCATGTGTAAACCGCATGCTTTCTTTGTTATTGCTGATTTTTAAAAACAAAACAACCGATTGCTCCCTTCGTTTCTTGGCCTGCTCTCGATAAAGTTTGAGGGGAAAGTTGTCAGTTCTTGCTGTTTCATACTCATGACATGAGATGAGAAGCATTTTGTAGCACAACAGCCCAGTTTACAAGCTTTTGTTATCGATTATAAAACATATTTTTTCTCTTAAACATTTCTTGTCCAGCTTATTTATAACAGCACATGTCAGTTTGACTGACAGGAGACAGATGTTGCAATTATCTCTGTTCATCTGATGTAAAAAAAAAAAAAAAACTGTAAGCGAGATTGAAACTAAATGAAAGAACTGTGCAGAGAAAGCAGTACACCATGTGACTGAACATTCAGTGTAGATATTTGATCAGCTTTCCACACAGCTTCTACAGTATAAACCCATTTTTACAGATCTCCCAAGGCCCCGAATAACTGAATGAATGAAAACAAAAGCCAGCCTGAAAGTGAAGGCTATGAATAACAGCAGTGTCTATTGTGATTCAGGTGCAAATTATTAACCTGCAGTCTGCACTTTTTGACAGCTCATAATGTGCATCCTTTTCCTTGAGGATGACATTTATGGCTGTATTCTGATAACATGCTTGCAGAGCTAAGACATCTATTCATTGTGTACTAATCAGCAATATGTCATAAAAGCATTTTATTTTAGAATGACATTCAGCAGATGTTTTGCTCATTTTTAAATATAAAAAAAAAAAAAACATTTTTTTAAACACCATGACACCAAAATGGTGCTTTTTAAAAAAGTAAACGTTAGAATAGTCTTTGATTTAAAACCTTTATGAAAACTCCAGCAGAAAGTTCTTATTCTGGTGGGATGTTTGTTTTCTCACAAGTAATTAGCATCAGTGGATGAACATTAGGCTTTAAAGAAGATGGAAAACAAACATCAAGAACTCGACTGTGGTAAAATAACACCGCGGCTCTCTGTAGGGTACCACCACTGATCCAATACTCTGATACCACCTCTAGTGAAGGGAAATCACCAAAGAAAAACAGAATAAAAGAGAGAGAGGGGGGAAAAAGAACCTGTGGGGGAGAAAGCATGAGGATGGGTGGGCGTTTGGTAAGTAAGAGATGAATAAAGGACTTCCATAAGTAAGGTGCTATGAGTGTGGGCCTGCGGGGAGTTTTTAATAAACATCAAATCTGGTTTAAAACACTTTTAGCCAGTGCCTCCCTCAATCTCTTATCTTTCTATTCTGTTTCTTCAACCATATCTCTCTGTCTCTCTCCCTGTCTCTCTGTCACACACACACACACACACACACACACACATGTTTGTTTTTGTGAACTGTGGGGACTTTCCATAGACTTCTATAGATTTTATACTGACCAAACAATATTGTCTATCCCCTAACCCAACCCTAACCCTAAACCTAGCCCTTCACAGAAAACATGTTTGCATCGTTACACTTTCATTTTCACATATCATTTACTATTTTTAATAATTTTTTAACATTGTGGGGACTGCAGGCCAAAACTTTCAGGTTTTACTATCCTTGTGGGGACATTTGTTCCCCACTATGTAGCAAAAACAAGTACACACACACACACGTTGTGTTTCCATGTTTTATGGGGACATTCCATAGACGTAATGGTTTTTTATACTGTACAAACCAGATTTTCTATCGCCCTACACCTGCCTTATACCTAAACCTAGCCCTCATAGGAGACTGTGCACACTTTTACTTTCTCAAAACAAAAAAAAACTCATTCTGCATGATTTATAAGCCTGTTTCCTCATGGGGACCTCACAAATGTCCCCACAGGGTCAGAATTTACTGGTATTACTATCCTTGTGGGGACATCTGGTCCCCATAACGTGATAAATACCAGGTGCGCAAACACACACACACACACACACTATGTTTGTGTTTGTGAATTGTGGGGACTTTCCATAGATTTCTACAGTTTTTATACTGACAAAACGATATTGTCTATCCCTTAACCCAACCCTAACCCTAAACCTACCCCTTACAGAAAACATGTTTGCATTGTTACATTTTCGGATAAACATCATTTACTATTTTTAATCATTACAAGGTGTATGTAAAATTTTGACCTCAACTGTAACTTCGGAAGACTTTGATTATATAGAAGGATTTTCTATGGTATTAATATTGTTGTCTTATTTGTCAGCCAAATTTTCATTGTGGGTGAGTTATCCATTGGTTGGTGTAACCTTAGGGATGCACCAATACCGTTTTAGTTATTATATTACAGATTTTTTTTATTTTTGTTATTGTTATTATATTGCTATTTTTCCCCTTCCATAAATGTACTCACCCTCAGGCCATTCAAGATAAAGCTTATTTTTTAAGTGAAACACATTACATCACTTGCTCACAAATGGGTCCTTTGCAGTGAATGGGTGCCGTCAGAATGAAAGTCCAAACAGCTAATAAAAACATCAAAATAATCCACACTGCTCCAGTTCATCAATTAACATCTTGTGAAGTAAAAAGCTGCGTATTTGTAAGAAACAAATCCATCATTAAGGCGTTTTGAAGAAACGAACTCAGCTACATCGTAGATGGCCAGAGGTTGAATACATTTTCTTGACATTTTTGGGTGAACTATTCCTTTAAGTATATTTTTGACCAGTTAATTTTTAGAATACCTAAGAAGTTTTTTAAAACTATGTACAAGCACAAAGCTCAAACCCAGTTATATGTAGTATTGTAGGTAGCTGTGAATCACATGAGTGGCATTGCATGTCATAATAAGCGAGCAGGACGTGGGTAATGTGTGCAGAGGAAGAGAAAGTGAGAGCGGTAAGGTGACAGGAATACGACACATGTATGGGAGCTCAAAACATCAAGAAATGTGACCACATTGCAAGAAGAAGGCAGGAAAGGAAGGGTGGGGGTTAAGATGAGTTGGGATAGCTGCGCCGCAGGATGTTTATATTCCTGCAGAGCGTGGAGAGAGGTGAGGCTGTGTCGCACCTTCTGCTCACCTGTCACACTCGCCCACCGTCGTGATTAATGAGCAGGAGTGTGCATGCGTGCAGCCGGACACTGAGAAAGTAATTGTGTGTGTGTGTGTGTGTGTGTGTGTGTGTGTGTGTGTGTGTGTGTGTGTGAGAGTGTGAGTGTGTGTGCAACATTGGAAGGTCCTGGCATCAACCTCCAGAGATCTAAAATGTGTGTACAATGTTATGCGGGAAGCCAAATGACCTGTCTTTAATGCTTAATTGATATGTAAATCATCTTTCTCAAAGCATTTCGCATTTAACGGTGGATAAATCCCCTTTAGACACCTGGCCCACCACAAACAAGCACACACACACACGCAGCTGAATTTAGAGCGTCCCGTGGGAGCGCAGAACGTCGCATTACTGCACACTGACAAGTTGGTTTGAAACTAATGAGAGAGATTTTTCATGCAAAGCCCATGTGAGTTTGGGCAGTTGAGGGTGAGATGCTGGTGAAGAAGAAAACAGAAATAAATAGAGGAGATAAAAACAGAATGTTTGTTCAGTTTTAGATGATTCAACATTTAAGTTAATTTCTTGGTGCCTAGGAGGATCTTTCATCATGTTTTTGTTTTGTTTTTTTTTGTTTTTTACCGCACTGTTTGGACTGGATGAAGTTTACATGGATGCACAATGTTTTTTTGTTGATTGATTGACTAATTGATTGATTGAGGCAGCAAGTATGTGTTGTGACTTTGGCTAATACATTTTTTCAAGAGTTACTGAACTAGAGCTTTTACTAGTTAATTTTATACAGTTCTGTAATGCATAATTGTTACCCATGAGTGGAATCACTAATAATGCCATATATATGCTCATGTTTACAGGTATTGCAGAGCCTGCACAGTGTCATTTCATTTAATTTCATTCTTAATTTCATTTCATGCCATTTCTTAATTTCATTTAATTTCTAAATTTAATTTAATTTAATTTTATTTTATTTAATGTTTTCATTTCATTTCTTCATTTAATTTCATTCTTTCATTTTATCATTTAATTTTATTTCACTTAATTTTTTCATTTAATTTCTTTATTTCATTTCATTTTCTTAATTGCATTTAATTTTATTTCATTTCTTCATTTGATTTTATTTCTTCATTTTATTTTAGTTCATTTCATTTCATTTCATTTCATATTATTTAATTTCTTCATTTCATATTTTCATTTAATTTCTTCATTATTTCCTTTTATTTCATTTAAAATTTAAAATTTAATTTCCTTTTTATTTCTTAACTGTATTTCATTCATTTTATTTTAGTTCATTTCACAGTTCATTTTTTAATTTAAAAAAAATGTTTATTTTGTTTATTTTCTTAATTTAATTTAATTTAATTTTGTTTTTGTTTTTTGTTTTTTTTTTCATTTTATTTTTTCTATTTTATTTATTTATTTATTTTTTTTTTACTTTTTTAAACTGTGTAAGGTAATGCTGGTTTTCCAGAAAATGTTGCTTTTTTTGACCACATTCATTCATTAATTTAATCAAATCTAAGAAAGAAATAAATATATATTTTAATACACTGACAAGTAGACTATCTAATTTTGCTAACTGCAATTACTCTAGTAGTATAAATAAACAAATTTCCTGTTTTTCTGCGAAACAGAACTCTCAGTTAAGGTGAGAGGACTAAACTTGAGCATATTAATTTACTGTTAATTAAATAAAATTGCATAGGGACTTCTATGAATACAAAAACCATCCAACTAAACAAATTTGCTGAAGTAAACTTCCAGACCCTACATTACCTCCAGAGCTCGCCTGACTGTAAAGCTGCGGTTGCAGTGTGACAACAAGACAGCCATTTGGCATTTTGTCATTCAACACTGCTACTCATTACACAAAGTTGCTTGTTAGCAGAAAAGCAACACTGTGTTGCAAACAGCTGATCTCGCTATTGAAAAACACATTGCATGAAGCCAACCAATCACTGTGGGCGGTTTGTAGGCGTGCCATCTAAAGCTTAGACTAGTTACTCAATTACACTGTCCTGTATGACCTGCATTGAAAATGTTCAGTATGCAGTGCATGCTTTCACGTAAGTTGCTTCGGTAAGAGCACCTGCCAGTATAACTGAAATGCAAATGCAGCCCCAGAAATGGTACGTAACAGTACTGTTACAGTATCATGCATTAAGCCTAATGCATACAAGTGCCTGCTTTTGTGCGCTGCTGTTCTCTTTACCCATGATTACAAATACATCGCTGTATTACATAATCGGACATGAAAGCTTAAATGAGACATCCCGTCGGAAATCTTCCATGAGATGGAGCTTTGATGCGCTGTTTTGTAGCCCTGGCAGGGTTGTGTGTGTGTGTGTGTATCCGTGATTCTGTATGTCAGCCAACACTCAGCGGGTGTGTGGGAGTTGCACGTATCGATCTGTTACAGATAGCTGGTGGGAGTTCTCTGATAGCCGCTCCAGATGCTGGCCTTTGTTTCAGAGGAAGACATCTAAGAGAAGACACTGAAGTCTAATGGGGTCGAGATTGATAAGACCAACTCTAATCCCTGTCATTACTAGCACTAAACTTTCCTCAGACTCCCACCACAACCCACCGGTACTTTGTCGACAATCCCCTGTGCGCTTGGTGTCAATTATTTGCTAGACCGATTTTGGCTCAGTGCTTGTGAGGTTTGCAGGTCAGCTGGTTGCAGGGCATGCATTCACACTAGATATTTTCTATTTGACTTCAAAAAATTATTTCTGAACTCAGGAATGAATGTGCAATCTGCACCTGAATCTGCTTCGGTTTGGGATATGGTTTACGTAATTTGTTGTAACTGGTTTGAACCTAATCTGGCCGATGACCAATGACATATATGTGACCCTGGACCACAAAACCAGTCATAAGGGTCAATTTTCTGGAATTAAGAATTATATATAATCTGAAAGCTGATGTAAATAAGCTTTCCATTGATGTATGGTTTGTAAGGATAGGACTATATTTGAAAATCTGGAATCTGAGGGTGCAAAAAATAAAAATATTGAGAAAATGGCCTTTAAAGCTGTCCAAATGAAGGTTTTCGCAATGCATATCACTAATCAGAAATTATGTTTTGATACATTTGCGGTAGGAAATTTACAAATATCTTCATGGAACATGATCTTTACTCAATATAATAATTTTGACCCATACAATGTATTTATATACCCGTGCTACTTATGACTGGTTTGGTGGTCCAGGGTCACATATGGCTGAGTGATATTTCAGAATTAAATCAATATTGTGAAGGTAATTTAAATTAAAAATATGTGCTACGGGTTTCAGAGTGAAGCATGCCACTTTGTTCATTAACATGCACCAGTGTGTAAAAATATTTTGATGATTTTATAATATTTTTTTTTGTCATTTTAGTGGGTCAGAACAGTGGGAATGTGGCCTATGAGGCAGAAAGAGATTTGAACACTCTGTGTTCACCTTGTTTACTGAAATGATGAGGGAAAAAATGTTTTGAGTTGATTTGGCCATTTTTCACCAAGTTTTCCCCAAATTGTTCAGCCCGAGAAAGATGATTCACACTCAAAATATGAAATTAAATTAAATAAAAACTCACCAAAAAATCACCCAAAACATTCTAGAATGTTCATCTTTTTTTTTCAGATGAAAATTCATATTACAGAAAATGAAATATAATTTCCCCCCAATATCTATTACCCTTAATATGTTACTTGTATTTTTGCTAGTGCTGTCAAACGATTAATCGCATCCAAAGTTTTTGTTTACAGAATATATACACTGTATATACACTATATGCACAATATATAGCGTATGTGTGTATTCATATATACATAATAAATACATAAACACAGTAAACACACATATATTATGCAAACAAAACCTTTTATTTTGGATCGCGATTAATCGTTTGACAGCACTAATTTTTGCATGGTCCTGGTTTTATCATTTTTCAAATGTATAAATTATAGTATAATGCATTTCTTATAGTTGCTTGTCTTTGAATAATCATTTGTAGAGCAGTGAAAAGAGACCTGCAGAGAGAAGACTTCAGAGCAGGTGTGAATAGTAGAAGCCATTGATACAAAGATGAGAAATAGAGAAAGGGGAGAAAGAAAGGCTGAAGGGTAGACAATCAGACAGCAATGTCAGATACTTTAGATTTCCATTGAATTCAGAAAAGTCCCTTAGAGTTTTATGAGTCTTTTTTTCCACCTGAATAACAGACCATTTAAGGAATAAGAACTGGTCATTGATTGAGAAATGGTCTTCAAAATACATGCATAATCAAATCAAAAAGAGTTAGCATCTAAGTACATTCATTCATTTTGATACCATACATTCGTTTTGATACCAGGGTCACAGTCTTACTAAAAGGATGTGAATAGAACAGAACACCATGCATATAACCCAGAACTTGTATGAGGGCTGCGAGAAAGAGCTTTTATTGGATCTCATTATGAGAAGCTCATTTTTCCGTGGTCTTTTCATATTAAAAAGTTTATCGTTCTATAAAAGCACACACTTTCAAAACCAAGACCCACATGAGCTCATATTGAAACTGACCTCCAAAAATATTTGTTTTGTGAACGTGATGGAAAGCAGACTTTGCAGAGAGGCTGTTATTGAACAATGGGGCGGTGAACTTCTATTGAAACTGGCTGAAAATGCACAGAACTAAGTTAGCACTTTTCAGTGCTAACTTAGTTCTGTGCATTTTCAGCCATTTCTTCAACTGGTCATGAAGAAATGAATTTATCGAACATTAGGGCGCACTGTAAAGTTTCTGGAGTGACAGCTGCAACATTACAGCAACCAAAGACAATGATAAAAGTTACTCACTAAAAAATGTTGGGTTAAAAATAACCCAACTAGTAACCCAACTATGGGTTGGTATAGCACCTTCCCATCTATGGGTTATTTTAACCCAATGAATTGGGTTAAAATCCAGTTGGGTTAAAAGTAACCCAACAGTTGAGTTAATTATTTAGATTCATTTATATCAGTTTTTATTTATTTATTTATTTTTTTTATAAAAATACACTATAACACTACTTTGTTTTCAAATAAATATTTTATTTAAATATGCAAATATTTTTTTTTACAAATATATTTTTAAATGTAAAACAGTCATACTGCAAATGTTTACAAAATAAGTGTACAAGAATGTGAAAATATAATACATTCAAAACACAAATATGCACACACAACTGACATATTTTCAAGATGTACACTGAATTCAAAACCAACTATTCAAAACTAATGTTTATTTATCTGATTCTGGTCCACAAAACCTGTCATAAGGGTCAAGTTTTTTGTATTTAAATATAAACATCATCTGAAAGCTCAATAAATAAGCTTTCTATTAATATGTGGTTTGATAGGATAGAACAACTATTTGAAAATCTGGAATCTGAGGGTGCAAAAAAATCTAAATATTGAGAAAATTGCCTTTAAAGTTGTCCAAGTGAAGTTATTAGCAACACATATTACTAATAATAAATTCAGTTTCAATATACTTATGGTAGGAGATTTACAAAATATCTCCATGGAACATGATCTTTACTTAATATTCTAATGATTTTTGGCATGAAAGAAAATTTGATAATTTTGACCCATACAATGCAATTTTGGCTATTTCTACAAATGTACCCATGATACTTATGACCGGTTTTGTTGTCCAGGGTCATAAATGTGTATCAATTCATATTTATTTATATCAACACATACACAAATGTGCACAAATAAAACAAACATAACATACAAACTTTTATCAATAAAACAAAAATAAAAAATCATAAACACAAGTAATAATAATAATAATAATAATAATAATAAAACAAAGTAAATCTGCTGGCTGCTGGACTTGCTGATAATCAGCAACATAAAAAGTTTTTACGGATCAATAAATACAAAGTTTCTAAGGAAGAGGTAATGTGTTGAAAGAACTCCTGGAATATTAAAGACTGTGTGCTGCAAATGGGTGCAGAGGAGCTTTGGGTAGTAGATGTCATAAATGTAGAAATGTCTGAAACACAGATCCACTGCTTGTAGTAAGGTCTTCTGTTCCACTGTTTCACCGTTGAAAATGCTAAAAACTTCTTCTCTTGGAGTTAGTGCAGCAATGCTGGTGTCATCCGGTCGCATAAAACTTCCTTCATTGACTCCTTCCTCTGTGATAAGATGAAGCAGAAGAAGAAACATTTTACAGATAAACTAGAAACATTTTTTCATAATTGTTGGAAAACCTACACTACTAATCAGAAGTTTTTGAACAGTAAGATTTTTAAAGTTATTTAAAGAATTCTTTTCTACTCACTAAGCCTGTATTTATTTGATCCAAAATACAGTAAAAGCAGTAATATTGTGAAATATTTTTACTATTTTAAATAACTGCTTTCTATTTTAAAAGCTTTGAAAAGACTGGACAATTACATTTTAAATATATTCAAATAGAAAGCGGTTATTTTAAATGCTGTATTTTGGATGAAATAAATGCAGGCTTAGACAGAAGGGAATTCTTTAAAAACATTAAAAATCTTGCTGTCCAAAAACTTTTGACTGGTAATGTATATGGATCACTAATATAAATAGTTTACTTACCTTGAAATATTTCAGTTAATTGGCATGTGGATGTTTAATGTATGAGATTCCACTGTTGTAATTTTTCCTTCACTGAAGAACCCAATGTCTAAAAATAAGTATAAACACATTTAGTACACATTTAAAAAAACATGCAAATCTGTCATAGCTTTATAATAGAAATGGCTGTAATTAGAGGCGAATCTAATATATGCATAACAATATTCAATATAAATAAACCATAAAAACACATTTAGTGTTATTCCAATTAGTGCTCGCTTTCCAAACAACTGACGCTTGCCTTGTTTTGACCAGCAGGCGTCGCCGTTGTGTCACGAACGATTGGAAGCAGTGAATCATTTTGCGAATTAAGCGATTCGTTTAATTGATTCGAAACTTTGAAAAGCTTCGTTTCTCCCATCACGTCTTGCTTTTGGGAAATGTGATTATTTGTACTTTTCTAAACAGAGAATTAACTGAATTTGAGCGCATCTCTCTGAGCTGCCGCTGAGCTAAGGTTACATACTGGACCGAAGTTGAAAGGTTCGTGCGGCGCGGTTTAAATCAACAATGTCTCATTTAACATTAGCCATTTCCCATATAAAGTTAAATGTGATAACCATTAATGCGACCAAACAAACTGTAGTCAGAAACCGTATGTCTAGAACCCTTCATCAGCTGTAAAATAATACTAAACCTGTAGTAATGGTAGACGGTGATTTCAGTAATGTAAGTAGTCCTGTATACATTCCACCATACATTATTAACTTTAGGTTACTGTAATACATCTCTAAACAGTTTTACAACTTTCTGCTAATGTTTATTTAATTTATTACTGCTAGCAACCTAACTGGGACAGCTAAGTTAACGTGACGTTATTCGTTTACAATGGAGCTCATTCTCTGCAGTAACGTTACAATACACTGACTAAAGGAAACTACATCTTCGTTAAAAAAAAACAAACATACAACAACAAAAGTTCAATTTTGAAGTGCATTTCACGTTCTTCGTATAAGTATAATGTTATAAGAGTTATTTAAACCCTATTACTTACCTCACACTGATGCAGCAGCAGCTTCTTCTGTGGTCAGACACTGTCGACCGTTAAAATTTGAACTGTCGCCGCGGGAACCAATTAAACCCAACGCTGGGTTATTATTAAAAACAACCCAACGATGTTTAAAAAAAATAACCCAACGTTTTAGAAAATAACCCAACACAGTGACCCAATATGTGTAACCCATCTATTGGGTTAAAAAAATAACCCATCTATTTTTACTGTGTAGGTTCTTGCATTCGCGTATGAATTGCCCTTTCAGCAAAGAATTTGCATGACTGAGTTTGCTAGGGTAAGACAAACTGGGTTGAAAGTTTAGGTTTTATATGAGCATTTGTGTGAAAGCTATAAATAAAACGTCTTATTCAGACACACTCACGCATACTGTACATCCATCTTTGTTTTCGTAAAAAAAAAAAAAAGCCCACTTTGTGATATGGAGGACATGAAAGGAATCATCACACAGATAATACTTTCTCCATCTCTCTCTTCCCAGTACAGGAGTTCATAACTGTGAATTTAGCCAAGGGTATCTAATACAAAATGCTCGAGGCAACTCAGTGGAGACCTCTGAGCGGCTGAGCTGCTCTAAAATCCTTAAAGGTCACCCGCACTTTAAAAGAATTTATTTGAATATCTTTTAGAGACGCTGGTGAGGAAGGAGGTCTGCAAGGGCTGGGTATAATCTCTTCTTTCATCCCTCTGCTCTTCAACTGTCTGTAATAGGGAGCTGTGTGACTCCTATGGTAAAGAGGAAGTGAAGTGGAGGAATTCATTAGGTACAGTATCTCCTCGCGAAAGTCACACAATTTATTTGGAGGCTTTTTTTGTTTATTAATAATAATAATAATAACATTATTATTATTTTTATTATTATAATTATTAAAGGAGATACTGTATCTAAAGTATGTAAGCATTATTATTATTATTATTATTATTCAAAATTAACTATGGAAAATGGAGCACAAAAAAGGATTATTATTATTATTTTTATTATTATTATTATTATTACATTTTATATTCATATAGGAGAGGAGATACTGTACCTAAAGTAAGAATTTCTATAGTAAAGAATATTACTATAGGATGATAATAATAAGAACAACAACAACAACAACAACAACAACAATAATAATAATAATAATAATAATAATAATAATGTTATTATTATTGTTGTTGTTGTTGTTGTTATTCTGAATTAATAATGGAAAATGGAACACATTATTATTAATGGAACATATTATTATGATTTTTATGATTATTTTTCATTATGGATTTTTAATAACAATAATAATAATAATCCTCTTTGTGCTATTTTTTTCATTGTTGAATTAATTAATTATTATTTATTATTATTATTATCAAAATGTATATTTTCGAGAAGTACTTAAAGTTGAGTATCTGTGCTTTTTTCAAAATTGATTTTGAATAATAATAATAATAATAATAATAATAATAAAAATACTTTTTTTCAATTAACAATGAAAAAGAGCACAGATACTCCCTTCAAGTACTTGAAAATATACAATTTGATGATGATAATGATTAATATTAATAACAACAACATTTTTTTTTTTCAAATTTTATAATAAAAAAGGAGCACAGATACCCCACTTTAAGTACTTTTCAAAATATATACAATATTCAATTTGATAATAATAATAATAATAAATAATAATAATAAACTGTCAGTGTTTATTTAAGAGAAATTTATTTATTTATTTTTTCACCTGGATAAGGAAAATGTGCAGTATTAAAAACAAGATGGTTTGTTTATTGGTTGGTTATTTATTTATTTATTTATTTAGTGCATTTTCATTGTTTAATAGTTGTTTAAGTAAAAATGATTTGGAAGTAAACTGAGAGATTAACAAAAAGAACTGAATTGTTAAGAACTGTTAACTGACATGTCATTCTTTTTACATACATTATTAGCTTTTCAAATCACTATTGAAAATATCAGACAGCAAGCACTAGTAAAGCAACAGTGTCACACATTATGCATTATATCCCATTAACTCCGTGGAGGCTTTTTAATAAAGACGGAGGCTGCCGGTTACTCTTCTCAATGCACTGGGGGTCATTCCGGATCGCTCCGCTAAGCAATATTTCACCGGGAAGGCTCTATGAAGGTGTGCTTTGTAGGCAATTATTTGCCTATTAATTTTTAACTTTGTCCCTGCTGCTCAATAAACAAACAAAGGTGCCTAATGAAACAAATTGGTTCCAACAAAAAATGATTGTTAATAAATCATTCAGGGCAAGCGTATGGATTATCCACGCCGTGTTTTCACAGCCTCCCGAGAGCCCGCTGAAACTCGCACAACGCCACTTGTCCCCAAAAGGCGTCTCGCAATCAATATGCAGGAGCATGCGGTTTGGAGGGCCCGAAGGAACACGAAGCATGTGTATAAAATCAGCTCCGAAGATCAATCCACGGCTCTCCACCCTCAAGATGAATATACAAGTAAATTAAATAAATAAACAGCATCTGAAACCCAAATACTGCCGCTCAGAAAGTTCCAATAGGTGATAAGCATCTTATCTGTGCCTTTTAAAGTTCTTCATTTGAATGCTAATACACTGACACATTTCTCTCTTCGCAGAGAGAGACACTGGATCGCAGCAGATGGCTCATGATTTGGACTCCTTTATTAAAAAGTGAGTCGCAATTTACCCTCTTCTACTGTGTCATCAGCACTGTTTGCGTTTAATCATGCGCCATAAATCGCAAGTGTGGCAAATAAAATTAACAGGCGCGCTGTGAAATGTCACGCCGGCCCAGTCGTCAGGGTTAATGAGCATCTTTTAGTGGAACCGTGCGAACGTCACACCGATCCGCGGGACGCCGGGACCCTTCTCCTCCCTGTCCCTTGACATTTCCATCCCTTCGAACGCGAAAGCGGGGAAAACCTTGCCCGGTCTGGCCAGGGAGGCTGTTAACCTTTCCCGACGGCTTATTCGGACCACCGAGGCCAGTTCTGTTCATTATCTTTTCCTTTTAAATTGTCAGATGATGTCCTTTCAGACTGAGGCCTCTGGCCATAATGTCACCACATGGTCAGTCACTAATCACCGCATGCCTTGGGTTGACAGCCGTGTGCCGTACAGCCTGGTAGATGGTTATGGATGGGGCTGAGCGTTACTCTGTCATGTGAGAGACAGCAGTATGGGAGTATGATGATGGAGAGGGGTTTCAAAACTTTACAATGTCTGCTAACCCTGAGGTTAGCAACATGGAGGTCTATGGCTAGGTGGCTAGCATGAGTGACGGAGCTCATAAATATAACTGATTATGCCCTGGGTTTTTCTTCTTCTAATTAGAAACACATTTTGCGGAGAACTTTGAACAGTAATGGTCAGTACCAGATGTGAGAAGCAATTGTAAAGCAGTTTCATCTTTTTGTTTCTTTCAGCGGATTCATATATTTAAAGGGATGGTTCACCCAAAAATGAAAATTCACTTTGTTCCAAACCTGTAAGACCATCGTTACCCGGCTGCCTTAAAATTGTAAGTTCAGTCAACTCAAAAAAGTTTGGTCAACTTGAAATGTTAAGTTGTACTAAGTGACAACTAAACAATATACAACAACATCAACAACAAAAAAATGTTTGTTAAACTTAAAAGCTGGACTTGTTACCCAGCTGCCTTAAAATTTTAAGTTGAATCAACTCAAATATCTAAGTTGTCACTTAGTACAGCTTAACATTTCAAGTTGACTGAACTTAAAATTTTAAGGCAGCTAGGTAACATTTTTTATTTTTTTTAAGTTGACTCAAATTGTTTTCTACAGTGTACACCGTAAAAAAAAACAATTCGTTGAATCAACTTAAAATAATAGAATTTTACTCAACTCAAATAGGTTTAGTCAACTTGAAATGTTAAGTTGTACGAAGTGAAGACTAAACAATATACTAAACAAAAAAAAATAGTTTGTTAAACTTAAAAGCTAAAACAATTTGTTGAGTCAACATAAAATAATTTGTTACCTGGCTGCCTTTAAGTTTAGTCAACTAAAAAAAAGTTTAGTCAAATTGAAATGTTAAGTTGTACTAAGTGACAACTTAGATATTTGAGTTTATTCAACTTAAAATTTTAAGGCAGCTGGGTAACAAGTCCAGCTTTTAAGTTTAACAAACGAAATTTTTTGATTAGTCAACTCAAATATCTAAGTTGTCACTTTGACTAATTGAGTAAACTTATTTGAGTTGACTGAACCTAAAATTTTGAGGCAGCTGGGTAACAAATTATTTTAAGTTGACTCAGCAAATTGTGTTTTGTTGTTGTTGTTGTTGTTGTTTTTACAGTGTATCCTTCACCTCTAGAATCATCTGAATTTGTTGCACTGCAACCCCCATGAGCCATCAAAATAGATAAATGTATAATCAATCCAGATGTCATTTTGTAGAGGGTCTGCACCATTTCTTTGAGATGTGTGCAATATGTGTAATCAAGCTGACTCTACCGGATGCATTAAACCTTAAAAGAACTGAATGTGAACGGAGCAGGTTAATGAACTGCTGTTTTTTGAGAGGACCGTGTCGCCTCTGCGTTGGCCGTCCGTCATAGTGAGTTATGGACAGCAGTGCATCACAGCGGCATGACAAAACCCAGGCATGGGCAACTCCCCGCTTTTATTTAATGCACTTTTTATAACCTGCATAAATAAGGGACCTGTTTAAGAGCGCACTGCGGGCAGAGCATGTGGCTAAGTGCTTTTCCTACTGCTAGCACCATCTCTGGATGCTCATCACACAAGGGCAAAGGAGCATGGCTACTGTTTAGTAATGCAAAGAAACAAGCTTGAACCACATTGAAATTTAGGGCACAGAAAGTCTCAACAAGGTGGTTTGCAGTGGTTCTCAACAGTTTTTGTTTCAAAATCCAGGTTTATATTGGATATTTAGTATTTTTGCTATTAAATACAAATAGTTTTAGGTTACTCTGTAAAACAATAAATAAATAAATAGTAAGAATAATAATAATATTTTTTATTTACTTATTTATTTATTTATTCGCTTACTTATTTACTTACTTACTTTTAAGCAATGTTTTCCCCCTGATTGTCTATGTTAAATTCATTTCAAATGAGTCCAACATTTAATGCCATTTTGTTGAATTTAATGTTTTTCCACCCTAAAATAGCATGTAAAATAATGTATTATTATTATTATTATTATTATTATTAATTACATTTTAGCATTGTTTTTTTCCCTTTCACTATTGCCCATGAATTAACTGCAGTCCATCCAATTAAATTAAATTCAAATTAGTCCAATATTTAATTTTATATTTATTATTATTATTATTATTATTATTATTGGTGGTGTTATTATTATTATTATTATTATTATTATTATTTACATTTTAGCATTGTTTCCCCCCTCACTATTGTCCATGAATTAAATGCAGTTCATCCAATTAAAATCAGTTCAGATGTGTCCAACATTTAATGCAATTTTGGTAAATTTAATGATTTTCACCCTAAAATATCATCAAAAAATGTATTATTATTATTATTACTACTACTACTACTACTACTACTACTATTATTATTTTTATTAATTTAATTTAATTTTATTTTTATTTTTATTTACATTCTAGTATTTTTTTACCCCTCACTGTTGTACATGAATTAAATGTAGTCCATCCAGTTAAATGCAATTTTTAACATTTAATGCCATTTTAGTAAATCCCACCCTAAAATAGCATCTAAATTAATTTTGTATTATTATTATTATTATTATTATTATTATTATCATCGAATTTTCATCTTATGGGCCAGGGTTGAGAAATACTGAATTGTCCTGAAATTAAATGTTGAATTAAATTTACTGAATTGGAAGGAATTTTCCTCTTCTGAACTCTGGTTGCCACCCACCATATTGGATCCACTCCTCCCATAAATTTTCAGCAGCAATGTGAGGGTGCTATTTGAACACTGAAACTGATTAATATCAGCTAAATCACCTTCACAGTGTTCTAATGGGACATTGTCTTCTGCTGAGCACCAGGACACACTCTTACGGTTGTGCTAAGTCTTATTATAGCTCTGTAGGTGCGTTCCTAGCCAAGACGAGGGCTAAATCAGGAGAGGACGACAGCTCAAGAGTATCAGATCTCTAAAGTGACTCATCCGACCTACGCAAAGAGCCTCAGAAGGTGGGAAGAGAAGTCAATGAGCTTTGGCACCATGCCCTTCACCCTTTCTCTCCTATGAGTCCGTATCTCTCTCACACTCTCTGTCTGTCCTTTCTTTCTTTCTCTCTCACAGCTCTTTCCTTGCTTTGGTCGCTGAGGCCCATGTCAGCCATTAATCTCACTTGGGCGGTAATGGCGTCTCCTTGTTTTACTAGCCACAGTATGAAAAAGTAATGACTCTCTTCCCATCCGTTGTTTGGTCTTGTTGTTCAGGTTTTGTGGGCGTATGTCTACTGAGAAAGAAAGACAGAAGGGTCTATAATGTGGAACTCACTTGTTTGTTTCCTCCTGGGATCTCTAATAAAACATCTGCACTTAACAAATGTGCCTGAGCGCAAAACATCCGCCACATGCTGCATCTATAATCACTCTGTGCTGTTGATACTATTTTTTACACTTCAACTATTACAAATAATTACCCTCCCCTCCTCTTCCTGCACAAATTCAATATAGATGCAGAATCGTTATCATCCAATTAATGTAGAAAAACGTTTCTGTGATTGCATGAGCAAAAGACATTTACTGACCACAACATACTTAAATATCCATTTAAAGTTTTGTTTAAATGCAATTGGTGCAGTGAATGACATCCTGAACAGTAAATTTAGAAACAGTTAACAGACGTTCGGCTTGCTGTTTGCTGGCTTCTGAGGCAGCATTTCAACTAAAATTGAACTTGTGATTAGTTACTTTTGGTAAGCACACAAGTAGTCGCCGTTGATTTCATTAAAATTTGACATTAGCGTGTTGCAAACTTTAATTTATTCTCACTTCATTTTATTTTCACATGCTGCACTGCATTGTGTTTGCATTCTTTTTTAAACAAACTTGCTGACCTTTTAGACATGTATTCTATTTATTTATCTATTTAAGTATTTATTTTTACCTAATTCTATATTAGTGAGCAGCATAATCATTTTGTTACAGCCTTACAGATATGATTAAAGTAAAGATATGTTTAAAATTGTTGCCACAGTTGTAGGAGTTGGGCTCAGTTTTCTAGTTTCTAATTTTTAAGACTAATGTTGTATTCTCATAGAGGTAGAATTACTTTAAGTGAAGGAAGAAAAATGGAAAAATATTAGTTGTATTATTGCTTTGCTCCAAAACATGTATGCAGTGAAAAGAATTTTATTTTATTTTATTTTATTTTATTTTATTTTAAACTTTATTTTATTTTATTTTATTAAATTGTATTTAATTTTACATTTTTATTTTACATTTTAATTTACTGTATTTTAAATTTTATTTTATTTTATTTTATTAAGTTTAATTTTATAGAATTTAATTGTATTACATTTTAATTTTTTGAATTTTATTTTATTTTGAATTTTATTTTCTTTTAGATTTTATTAAATTTAAAATTTTATTTTATTTAGTTTTATATTTTGTTGTGTTTTATTTTACATTATTTTATTTTATTTTAAATATTATTTTCAATTTTATTTAATTTTGTTTTAAACTTTATTTTATTTTATTAAATTTCTATTTAATTTTAAATTTGATTTTATGTTATTAAATTTTATTTTCTTTAACATTTTATTTTAAATTGTATTTTATTTTGTTTTAAATTTTTATTGTGTTTTATTTTATGTTATTACATATTTTATGTTCTTACATTTTATTTTATTTTATTTACTGTCTGTACTGTCGTCCGGTCAGGTCTTTTTTTCCCATTATGTTATGAACAATGACTATGATTTTTTACAATGAAAGAACTTTTCTTCAGTTTGTGCCCTTCATATTATACAACATTTTGGTAAAGGTTTGCAAGGACTTCAGTTATTAACTATAATGAATCAAGAGTAAAGCTGAATCATTCTGGGATTGGTAAAATCTAATAGAATGAATAAATATATTGTTAAAGGAGACATATCAAACTTTTCATTTTTACCTTTTTAGTTCCACTTATATTGTTACTCAAGGTTTCTTTTTGACAAAAAGCATGAATTAGATTTATGAAATTTTCTGCACTATTTCTACAGTCCCTGCTATTAAAATAATTAAACACATGGTATTGCTGATGTGCAAGATTTCAACAAAAAGTGTTTGCAAATGAAAGTAAGGAATAGTTTGTCAAACTTTCCCTGTGACTAATTGTATTTTATCGTATACTTGTCTTAAGTTCTATACACTACAACTTAAAAGATTGGGATTGGTAAGATTTTTTATAAATGTTTTTGAAATAAGCCTCTTATGTTTACCTCTTATGCTGAGACTTGAATTGCTGTTGATTCCAGTTCAGTTAAAACAACCGATGTATACACAAAAATAGTAATAGTCAATAGTGATAAGAATATTAATATACATTACTAGTAAATATTGCATAATGCATTATTTGATTGCATTTTCTTTTAAACAAACATGCAGTGCTGGCTTATTTATTTATTTATTTATCTGTTTATTTATTTGTGCTCAGATGTTGTCAACGAACCATCTGTATCTCTTTGAAAATGCAAATCGGCTTTGTTCCAAAACACAGAGAGCCGACTTGCTGTCTACTGCCTTCTAAGGCAGCATCCTAACTGAAATTGAATTCGTTACATTTTAGTTACATTTGTCAGCAATTCCAAATAGTGAAGAAATGAATCACCATTGAATGCATTAAAATTTGGCATTAACGTGTTGCAAATTTCATTTTATTTTCACATGCTGCACTGGACTGTGTTTGCATTCTCTTTGAAACAAACCTGCAATGCTGACTTTTTAAAAATGCATTTATTTATCTATTTATGTATTTATTTCTACCAAATTTTATATAAGAAAGCAGCATAATCATTTTGTTACAGCCTTGGAGTTCTTGTAGAGGTACAATTACTTTAAGTGAAGAAGAAAAATGGAAAAATACTAGTTGTGTTATGGCTGTTATATTGCTTCTTTTAGCTTTGATGCAGCTTTGCTCCAAACCATTTCTGTCTTGAAATGAGAGTAAAAACGAAGAACTTTACAAAGTTTTCTTCTTCTTTTTCTTCTTCTTCTTTGCAGGCATTACTGTTATGAACATAATGACAATTAATACATTTATTTTTCAAGGGAACATATCAACCTTTTATTTTTTACCTTTTAAGCTCCACTTACACTACCAGTCAAAAGGTTTTTGAACAGTAAGATTTTTAAATGTTTTTTTTTTTTTTTTTTTTTTTTAAAGTCTCTACTGCTTACCAAGCATGCATTTATTTGATCCAAAGTACAGCAAAAACAGTACTTAAAAAAATGTTTTACTATTTAAAAGAACTGTTTTCTATTTGAATATATTTTAACTTTATTTATTAAATTAAATTTATATTTTGATTTATTCCTGTGATTTCAAAGCTGAATTTTTAGCATCATTACTCCAGTCACATGATCCTTCAGAAATCAATATTCTGGTTTTCTGCTCAAAAACATGTATTATTATTATTATTATTATTATTATTTAAAAACAGCTGAGTAGATTTTTTTTTAGGTTCATTTGATGAATAGAAAGTTTAGAACATTTTATATTAATTAATAATTTATAATTGTTTATTTGAAACCGAAATCTTTTGAAACATTATAAATGTCTTTACCATCACTTTTGATCTATTTAAATCATCCTTAATAAAAGTATTAATTTCTATAATTTATTTCCTCTGCCCAAAAAATAAAAATAAAAATAAAAATGATGGATCTTTCTTTCTGAAGAATCATATGATACTTATTTAGCTTAAATTTAGCTTTGATCACAGGAATAAGTTACATTAAAAAAAAAAATAAATAAAAATAAAAAAATATTAAAATAGAAAGCAGTTATTTAAAATAGTAAAAAAAATAAATAAATAAATTAAAAAAATCATAATATTACTGCTTTTGCATGCTTGGAGAGCAGAAGAGACTTCTTTAAAAAAAAAAATCTTAAAAATCTTTCAAAAACTTTGACTGTTAGTGTATATTGTTATAGTTTGTCAAACTTTCCTTGTATCTTTTCTTCTCTTATCTTAAGTTTTATACACTACCACTTAAAAGATCAAGTTCAGTATGTTTTTTTTAAGGTGTTTTTGAAAGAAGCCTCACCAAGGCTGCGTTTATTTGATCAAAATACATTTAAAACAGTGATAATGTGAAATATTATTAGAATTTTTAATTACTTTTTTATATTAATATCCTCATAGTAATATATATTAACCCATAATTTCTGCATAAAAGTATTATTTTTTTTAAAGTCTTATTTACTAAAGTAGAATGATATTCCTACTTTCTCTGTATTGGCACTGTATTGGCAAAGTTGCTGTGTTGCTAATGTGAAATTGTGGGTGTTCTTGTAAATCCCTGTTAATGATGACAAGCAGAAAAGTTTTGTTTCTGAGTCCCAGCAATTCAGCACTCCTTCTATCCCCCATCGTGCATTGCTGTCCTGGGAGGCGGCCCATCTTCCCTCTCACTGTTATTCAATAAAAACCCCCTGACAGGTATGATCGAGAGCCACTCAGTGCTGGAGCAGGACCCTCAAATATAAGGGGGAGGTATAACATACGAGCACCCTGACAGCTCGCTTGCCAATCCAAATTAAAAAAAGCTGGAGTGCCTGGCTTTGCGCTGCCCGCGACGGTGTGGCCGTATTTCATGCTGGCTGCGAAACCACTCTGCACATCCTCCATCCGCCGGTGACAGGGCTGGTAAATCTGGCCTCGTTTGGCCCGGTGTGTAAACAGTTATTCATCTTGAGGCAGAAGCAAGGGACAGACCTCTGCTCATCTTGTGCACTGTATAGGCATCTCACAGATTTGTGAAAAGATTTGTGGAAAACCAAACCCATTTGGTTGTTCACATTTCACTAAATATCGAACAAGCAGTCAGGATGCTTTGGTTGTCTAGCTTTTTCAGTGAAAACACATTTTGGAAAGTTTGGCAACATATCAATGTCACCAGTTTATCATGTTTTGAATCCTTGCTGACTAGATTAGCCAGCTTATTTTTCTTGGTCAGCTAGCTGTGTGGGTAAACCAGCAGCCAACTAGCATGGAAATTCAGGTTAATCTTTCCATTTAAAACCCTGTCCAAACCATCTACTCCACTACTGAATTTTCAGAAGGGGTGAGTGAACTCTGACATCCCAAACCGCAATTAAACAGCACACCGATTAGCACTAATGATCACTCGCTGTGCTTATTGATTGCAGGGAGCTCGTAGAGGACGAGCTAACCGCAGTGACGACAGCAGATAAAGACTTTTTCTCCAGTTTTCAGCTTTAGGTAGCTGCCGTAAACATCTGCTAACATCTGTTAGACATTTTTGTGCAAATGCATGCAAACTCAATGCAGCATAAGCCACAATCCACACCCACATGTTGTCCGTAAACAGTGTTCGAGGTTCAGAAATTTGTGCAGGATTTGTTAAGTAGAGCAAAGCTAAGCTCTCATTTTTAGCTAAATCTAAATGAGCCTTCCTTCTGTGTCTCTCATTAAAAACATTTACATTTATTCATTTTGTTGATGCTTTTATCCAAAGCGACCTACAGTGTTTTCTAGGTGTGTTTTATGTGTTATATGAGTCATTTCTGTTATACAGTGTCTTTTCATTTCTGTAGTTTTAAAATATGCAAAATCCTTGTGATCTTAAGGAGGTTTTTCATTAGAAAGGGCATTAGCATACTTTCAGAAATATGCTTTTTTTGTGCATAATTTGCCATTTATTTGCATAATAGAATTTCCAGGATGGACATAGAGCTAAACTTGGCCATTGCGAGGGCCCTATGATTTCCCCGATGCCGAAAATGCAGACGGAATCACGGAATCCTGTCATAAAAATGGAATTTACTGTATAACACGTATTATACAGTATAATACAATATTATACAATATTAATGCACAATATTAAGGCACAAAAGGACTATTTAAATTTGAATCCTGCATGTTATGCGTGTCTCTGTGTGAATGAATGGCACAGATGCACCTTTTCGTTTACTACACATGTATGGAAGTGCGCATGATGCTAGCGTTGTTTTCAGCCTAATAAATAAATACATAAGCACATGAACATAATCTTTAGAGCTTCCCTGAGAGTCAATCATAAGCAATTTTAGTGTTTCTTTTGAAAAAAACTATTGTCATATCACATATACCAATGGAAACTTGAAAGTCTTGACAGAAACCCGTCAAAATAAAAGTTCGGTTTAACTTGAAGAAACTGTGACATAAATATATTACAACTATGTAATGTTAGTACTACTACTACAGATTTAATTATTATTAAAGAAATATTTTTAAGGAATATTTACCAAAATTTATTTACTAGAAAAATGTAAATACATTATAAGAATTTCAGAAAATAAATAAATAAATAAATTATGATTTTTCATATATATATATATATATATATATATATATATATATATATATAAGCTAATTAGAGATTGTTAACATTTAATGCATTAAAATGGAAAATTAATGGAAAACAAACAAATTTGTAAAAATAAAAATGAATTTGAGACAAAAAAAACAAAAACATTTCATATGGCCTAATAATTTATTTTTTGTTAAACTTAATAAATTGATATTGTTAAGTTGTGAGTTTCATGATTTTAATTCAACATGTTTTATTTATTATTATTATTATTATATATTTTTTAATTTAACCATTAAAATTAAAATGGAAAATTTTGAGTTTAAAAAAAAAAAACAGTAACGGAATTTGGGAAAAATTTAAACGGATTTCATAGGGCCCTACAATGCTCAGCGAAGAACTGACTTTTGTTATTTAAAATCTTTTGAAATGTTGCTATTGTCATAATGGTTTCAGCAATTTTATTACACTATATATATATATATATATATATATATATATAAAATCAAAAGAAAATAACTATATATAATATCTATATATAATCTATTTATAAGAAAGCCCCTATAAGGCTCTATATAGGGAGTGACAGCAATGTTTTTGATGAATATTGATCTTTTTTAATCATGTTTTGAAATGTTGCTGTTGCATAATGATTTCAGTAATTTTATTAAACAGTATGGAATGTTTTAGAATGAGAAGATAGAACAACTGACACCACATAACTGAATCAATCAAGTTAAGTGCTAATGCATATTTGTGATGTTGTTTTCAGACAAAAATGAGTCACTTCATTGAAAATGATCATCATATCATTCTGTTCACATTAAGTATGATAACTATAAAGATATTAGTATAACATTCTTTTCAGTGTAAGCATGCCGCTTTAAAAGCTTTGATTATAGAAAGAAAAAAATTGAATAAGCACTTCATTCATGAATGTTTTTTATGTTAGTCCAGCAAGAACATTCATTTAACTGATCAATAGAAAAAAAGCTGTCTGATTTCCGTCTAAATATTGCTTTATTCTAGTGTGTTGAGTGCAGAAGTGAGATGGTTAATGTGACACTGGAGACTGTGAGAAGACAGAATTAAGTCGAACCCAAGGCGTGATGATAACACTCGTCAACAAGGTAACATCTACATGATTGACAGTCATTAAAATGTCACCTCCACTCAAATGATTCATATGAAATCATTTTGCGTTCGAAAGAGACAGATAGAGCGAGACGGAAAGGGAATTTAGGTAAAATATGTAGGGAGGGGAGTGGGTGGAAAATGAGAAATGGCTTTCTCACTGGGAGAGGAAAAAGAGATTAGATAATAGGGTAAGAAGGCAAGAGAAAAATATGAGGAAGATGGAGAGAAGTGAAGAATGAGGAAAATGAGCTTGTGTGAGATAAATGAAGAATGGATGAGAATGAGAAGGAGAGAAACTACGGCACACTCAAGGACAAACGCACAGCCCGGAAACTGAGCAGCTTATACAAATGATTTGTCCTCCTATTAGCTTTCATGAGTGTCACTTAAAACGTACCGGCAGGACGGCACATTCAGACAAAAGACATGTCATTTCTAGACCCAGGAACCTGACGGGGAAAAAAGAGAGAAAATTTCAATTACGCTGCTCTTCAAAGTGCTTTTTCAGCTGTGCCTCTCCATGAAAGACCTTCTCGGTGTGGCATGAAAATGAATTAACACTTTCCATTTTACTCAACTATAACAAATTACATTTAATTAATTCTCATTGCTTGTGTACCGGCGTGCATGTGCATCTGTGTGGTCAATTAGACATCAGTTTCTTGCATATTTTATACCACTGATTCTGGGAACTTTCTGTACCTTTCATTCCTTTTCGGCAGTCCTAATGTTCTTGCCATGGCACTACGCCTCCAATGCCGTCGATTTTGCAGCGTTAACATGAAAGAGCATTTTTTTTTTTGATGGCTGTTTTCCAAACAGGGAGGGTGGATGATCCCTCTCCTTGAGTCCAGTTCAGATCCAGCACTGTGACTAATTAAGGCTGACGCCTGTTTCTCACCTCAGTGAAGATGTGCTTTTACTATAGCAACTGAAAAAAATATTTCATTATTCAAATTAGATTTTGTTCTGCATTGATTTAAGATTAAAAGCCAATGGAGAAGCAGAAGCTTTTGTTTCTAAAGCACATTTAAAGAAAGTCTCTTAGACTGGGGATTTATGGTTGTGCCTCACAGCTATAATATAATGCGATGACTTTGTTGAGAGATACTTGGGAAACAAACAAATAAATGGATCAAATATAAATCAGCTTGAATGCAGTGAGTAATGAGCTGTGAGTAATGAATTTTGCAGCCTTCAGTTAACAAGAGTTTTGCCTCTGAAATAGACTGGGTTTTTTTTAAAAGAAACCAATCTTTGCACATGTACATATGTAATTTATATTCTGTGCACATTGATAATTTATACATATGTATAATATAATTTAATCTAATTATTTGTATGTCTTGATGTCTGTCTCTCTTTTCTGAGATTGTTTATTTGCAATGCTTTTTTTAATGCTTGTAATTTAATTTTGTACACACACACACAAGAACTGCTATTCTACTTACAAATGAATTACAAATACTAATTAAGATATAAAAGTTTTAATGACTTCTACACTGAGTGGTAATAGATGTGTTCTTAACTTTTCAGTTAGGGTTGTGCCATATTGACATTATCAAGTATATTGCAAAAACCAAACAAAATGCTTTCACTGCATGATTTAGTCTATTAAAATACATTTAGAATTCTCCCAAAATTCAAGATAAAGAGGCAAAAATGCCCTTTTATTACATTTTATGTATTTTTTATTTATATCATCTGATATATCACATGAAGAGTGACGTTTTCTCCAAATATCACGTAGTACGATTCCAAAACTGATAACTGATTTTATAAAACAGTTCTATAAACAAGAAGTTAATATTAAATGACTTACATTTTAGACACACTCTAAACACAGCTGGGTTAAAAACAACCCAATTTGGGTTATTTGGCAACTCAGCGCTGGGTAAATATTGGACAGAACACATGCTAGGTTATTTTGACCCAGCTGGTTGGGTTAATTGTTTTTACTAAACATGTTGGGCTAATATATTTAAATCAACTATTGTTTAAAATTATTATATTGCTGGTTTATAATGGACTGGAACTTATAAAAACACACACAGAATTACTAGAGGCAACAGTGATAATCAAAAGATGAACATTTATTCCCAGGACGTTAAGCAAGAGCACATGGACAAAATACAAGACAAACTGAATGTATTTGGGTGAATACAGTATAATTTACAATATTACATACATTTAAACTCGTTTAACAAGCATTTTAGACATAAAAAAATATCATTTAAAAATAATTTAATTTTAGTGTATTCAACTGTTCTCTGTAATTGTTTTTTTGCCGAAATAGTGCTAATACTCAGGCAGGTGTGTCGCCAAAATCTGAGCCGGTGAAGCGCTTCTGTTCGTCAGGTTAACTGCGAACTTCAGACCACGGCCTTGCGTTTCACTTGTAGCTGAAAGATGCCATGACTGACTCCAAAAACTGCTCATAAACAAACAGTACTGACATTAGAGAATATATTTTAAGAAGAAACTCAGTACAATAACAAATGAAATCCATTTATTTTATGCAAGGCAAACAGCGTTTCCATCCTGCAAAACAACTGCTGCTCACGCAGATGACTGACATCTTATCTATATGTTAAGTTGCGTAAAATAATCCAATTTACAGCACAGTAAAGACTTTACAAATGAAATAAATATATACAAACCTATATTTCGCTGAAGAAGTGAAAATCGGCAGTTCTCTCCTGTAGAGGACTTAAAAAGCCTGTGCTCTGACTGACTGTAACTCAGCAGCTGGGTTGTTTGTCAGAGACAGGCACAACTCAGCGGTTGGGTAGAAAAAAAAATAACCCGTTAAAAATGCTTAGTTACCAGCACCTGAATAAAAAATATTTAAAATAAACCAATAAAATTACCCAACAAGTTGAACCCAGCATTAGAGTTAAAAAAAAAATAACCCAGCATTTTTTTAGAGTGCACAAATTCCTGGTTTTGCTCTATTTTGTCAACGAAAATAACAACAGAACACTTTTGCGTCTCTGAGCAACACGCGACGGTGTTGCGTTACTGAATCATTCGGCTGTTTGAGCGAATCGGTTGAATGAATGATTCAGTGACTCACTCATGTAGTGATTTGCCACCACCTACTGGTGATTTTAGGTTTAAATTTTAAAATCATTCCCAAAATCATTTCATTTATCAGTGTTCAACTTATAAATATGCCTTGTAAAGGTAATGTAAAAATAAATTAAAAAATTATTGAAAAAGTTCATTTGTTACTCCTGCTAACGAATCACTGCACAGAATATGAAGAAAATATCAAAAGCTTTGAGAGTCAGCTGTCCATGGCAGTGCCAAAATACCAGCACAATAACATGCTCAGCAAAATATCATTTAATTGCCGTTATTGACAAAAATCCAATATAGAAAATATAGAGGCATCATTTTTTCTCATTATCGCACACCGCCTTTTTTCAGTAATAGTATACCGTATATAGTACGTTTCCACATCCAAGAGGGTCTTTCCAACTGCTTAGCTCAGTTTTTTGAGTGGCACACCAATCGTTTCTCTCTTTAGTTCCACTATTTCTGACATATTGCGAGGGAATAGGTTTCCTCCCTTAATGGTTCCTATATATAATGAAAAGGAAAGCCTTTTTTGGTAATAGTGATTTATAACAGTTCAGCACAACTATAGCACTATGACAAGCAGGTCTGGTGTGCGCCTGGCCTGGGCTAGTCTGGGACTGGATGATGGAGGGGTGGGGGTGGATAGAGACATGCATCACTGCCATGATTGGAGCAGATACAGCAGCAGTCGGTCACCTTCAGTATGGACACAGAGCATAGAGAGTTCCACCTTAAACATTAGGGGGCACTGATGAGCAATTAGGCAAATGAAGCTAATCTGGGATTAAAATATATGGGCTGAGGACTATGAGAGCTGAAGATATTTTGGAATAAGAATCAAGAATCAAACTGTATGGGCTTAAGTGTCCAAATACTTATTGGAGCCGCTGTGTATATATAGTGATGTTGTTGGTAATCCATCCATCCATAAATTCTGTTGTTTATCTAGCTGTGTACATTATTTACCAACAAACTAAATCTGGCAGTTCTTGTGTATGCTGGTCTAAGGCTGTGTGAGAGTGTATTTTGTGTGTGTGCATGCATGTGTGAAAAGTAGTGAATGTGCCTGGAGGAGGTCTGCGCTGGACCACTGAGCAGAGCATTGAATTCCTGCCGTTCTCATCATGTTCTGCCAAAAATCTGACAAAGTTTAGCTTACTCATACAGAACTTCACCGAAAGAGCGCTGAGAGATTCCATTGAGACAATAACAGTTTAAGTATTCACACACAACAATAAATAGAGACTCTAAAGCTGCTTTTAAAGATCTATATTAAGCATAATAACTAGAAATTGTCCTGTCTTGGGCGAATGAGAATGTATGTGTTACCAATACACTGAACCATCTGTTTCTATTTTAATAAACCCTTGCTGATAAAGTCTAAACTTCAGATGGTTTTCTGTTTAAAAAATAATCATGCATTATGGACGTGACAAAAAAGGACACTGTTTTTGAAACTACATGCTTTGTAGGATTTCTGCAAATTAAAATGCACAAACCAGACGTAATAATACCCAACAAATAGAGAAGCGATGGCTCTTCACAGAACACATAATTGTTACTTTATTTTAATTTTGATGTGTCTATTTGTGAGGAATATGTACTGTTATGCATGTGACAAGCCTGGAAATAGCACTCACCAGACTATGGAAAATCATGCACTAAAAATAAGAAAATGCTTTAAAAACTTTAAAAGTGACCTCACATGGGTATTTGAACCACCAAACGTTGACATCTGTGCTATCAGTATAGTAAAAAACTTTGGTAAAAGCTTCATTTTTTCAAGGTTGACATTTGCATGGAATTACCCTCTTATATTGTATTAACTTCTGAATATTTTTATTTTACATGCATGGCAACTGACGAAGAGTTTTTTATTTATTTTATTTTATTTTATTTATTTGTATTTTATTTTACACTGGGAAATGATTGTCAATTTGAAGAATATTCTCATGAAAACATGTTTTAATTTGAAATATTTTGGACAGAAAAGGAGGAATCCATACAAATAGCTCTGCACTATGGAAAATGTTAAGTCCTAATAGCACAGAGGAATAAAAACAAGCATTCAGACCTTCAGGAAAAGAGAGAACATGCTTTTTTTAAAATACTTACTTGAAAGGTAAATTACGCAATTGTTTTCTCATTAAGCCTACAATAAAGCCTTTTAAAGTAATTACTTTTACTTAAAGCAAAATATTACCTCAGTGTGTTCAGTAAAAGTGAAAAAACAACAAACAATAATGAAATCTACTATCTAAAGTAGTGAATTAATTTAAATTTCTTCCCAATGGTCACTTAATTTGCTGCTCAAACAAGAAAACTAACTAACAATTTGAATTTATTATTAGATTTTGTTGGACCTATATGATGGGTAATAGGAATGACGCCCTGCATAAACGCCCACCATGTTCAGCCTTTGCAAAGGAAGTCGTTAAAGTGCTAAAGATAACTGTAAAATAGTGTTTCCAGGTTTTATGCGTCAGTCTGTTTTTTTTTTTTTTTTAAAAAAAGCACGTCAAATGACTGCATTTCATCCTCTGTGACCTTCCTGTGCATATCTTTAAGGTGTAACTCTCTGCTATTTAAAGACATTACATGATGTAGCTCTGAACACCTGAACTGTTTTTCAGCACAGAAACTTTGTGCTCATCCTTTATTTCAAAGAGTTGACAGATTAAAGATGTCATTTATTCAGGTATCATGAATCATTCTGCTTCTTTGGCTGGAAAACAGCTGTGCATTTACGAGTGAATAGTTAAACGGAAATTAAAATTTCAGTTTATTTTATGAACTGAAAAGAGGCATTTTAAAGAATTGGAGAGTTGAAAACGTTTGCATCTACAGTTAACGCACAATATGAAGAAAACCATGGTATTTCACATACAACAAAGGCTAAGAAAGAAAGAAAGGATGAAGAAAAATCTTCATCTATCCATCCATCCATCCATCCATTAATCAAATTAATCAATCAGTCATTTGGACATGCAATTCACTGATATTCACATATGCAGCTTATGCATTTAGTGGCCAGGTCTAATGGAAATATAAAAAGAATTTATTATTATTTAAAAACAATATACAATTCTACTAACCCCTGGTGACTATTTGACTAGGGGCATGTCCTTCCTTTTCCAAAGCAAAGCATGCAGTTGTGAAGTACAAGTACATGCGAACCTTAGATTTTGAGTTACATCTCTATGAATTCTGGGCATGCAGGCTTCTTTTTTGAAAGCATGTTCTTGCTTTTAGGTTTATTTCACAAGTGGAGTAGCCATCACAAACAAAGTCTTTTTTATTTATTGCCTGAACTTTGAAGACTTCTTTGGATGTTTTCTATTGTTATAGGCTGTGACTCTCCAAAGAAACCTGACCTTCCTTTTGAGTGTGCTACAAAAAAGGGAAAAACATTAGTGCCTACACATGAGTGTAACAGAAGCTCTGTTTCAAAACCTGAGCAGCCTATCTAGACAGCATATCAAGGCATTGTAAACGTGCTCCCAATGTGAAGACTGTTCCAAATAGGTAGGCAGTAATCTTATATCGCTGTCTGGGATATCTTGTGTAGGACAGAATCGTATGTAACTTGTATTTTATTCATTACAGAATTGTAGCTTAACGGTAGAAGTTTTGTTTATTCTATTTTATATTTTTTCACAAGACATAATGAGAATGAAATATAATTTTTTGTGAACAGCATTTCAAAATTGTTGGTCCATTCCAATGCCTTTGTTCCCTTAGGATACAGTTGCTTATGTAAGCAGTGGACAGCAAGGCAGCTCACTAGGTTTTGGGACAGAACCAGAGAATGTAATTACCTTTTTGGTGAGTAAATCATAGACACACACTGTTGTTCCATGCCAATTTAACACTGTCTGCACAATGTTGTACAAAGGGAGAAAGTCCTCATTAAATTACCGCACACTGCTGCCGAAAGCTGGAAAGCAGGCGTTTCTAGTGATCCCATCAGTTTCAACTCTGCACTGTCCCCTTGTGAGTGAAGCCTGAGGTTTGACTTTGATTTGACGCTCTTGTGACGGTAGCATCACCTGGGAGCTGTCCCTTGGGTGATGCCAGTAGGATGTAATGTGTTTTTTGCCAGGGTGAAAAATGGCATTGTCTCTTTTCAATTTGGGAGCCCGATCCCTGGTGAAAGAGCTTGTGCCGGCTGTGAGAAATGAGCACCTCCGGCGGGTGCGTTTGGCCTTTGGAGGAACATCAGGGCAGAGAAGGTAGTAAGCTGAAGATATCTGCTCCACCCCTATTATAGATTTGCTCAAATGTAAAAATATTCTGGATCAATCCTGTATCAGTTATTTTTTATTTAGTACTGACCTGAATAATATATTTCACAATAAAGATGTTTACATATAGTCCACAAGAGAAAATAATAGCTGAATTCATAAAAAGACTGTTAAAAAGTTTACGAAGGAAACCCGATGTATTAAGAGCTGGGGGGGTGAAAACTTTTAGAATGTGAAGATCATGGTAAATTTAGCTTATTTATCGTCTGGGAAAAATGTAAGTATCTTCTGTAGCATCTGAAGGGCAGTACTTAATAAAAAAAAAAAAAAAAAAGATAAATGTACACATCTTTTCAAAAGTTTTCACCCCCCCGGTTCTTAATGCATTATGTTTCCTTCTGAAGCATCAGTGAGCATTTGAACCTTCTGTAATAGTTGCATATGAGTCCCTCAGTTGTTAAAAGATGGATCTCAAAATCATGCAGTCATTGTTGGAAAGGGTTCAAATACACAAAATGTTGAAAAACCAGAGAATTTGTGGGACCTGAAGGATTTTTCTGAAGAACAGTGTGCAGTTTAACTGTTCAGGACAAATAAGGGACTCATAAACAACTATTACTAAAGACAGCTGTCAATCATTCAGGTAACAACATAGTATTGAGAATCAAGCATATGTAATCTTTTGAATAGGATCAAAATAATATTATTTGATCAATTTAATGCATCCTTGAAAAGTAAAAGTAGTTAAATAAATAAATAAAATCTGTCTTTTCTGACCAACTTGTGGACCACTAAAAATGCATAGTTGCCCAAGCACTACAGCACACATATACAAGTATGGAAAGTCCTACATCTACATAATTTTGCAGTGTTTGCTTGTTTTTAAGCCATTTAAAGTTTGATATTATGAAGAATGAGATTTTTCTGGCCAATATTGCAGCTCTCTTTGGATGACTCTGAACTTTGCATTTGTAACTTTTCTCCACAAGAGTTGAAGCAAGAGCTATTTGTCATGAAGTTTACAGAAATGTCACTCTGGCCATCTGTTTGTCCTTAAAGTCATTCATTCTACTCCTGCTGAAGTTAGATAAATTGCACTATACAGCTGTCAGTGCCACTAGCTTCATGTTTACAGTTTTTTTGGAAAAGTAAGTAAATAATGAGCATTTGTAATTTATTGCACTTTGAGGCACTTAGAGGGAAAATAAGTTCCTCTAAGCATAATGACATCTCTCATTCTTCCAAAAAAAAAAAAGTAAAAAATTGCCAACTGTTATTTTTTATGCCTCATTACAGTATGCAAACAAAAACGCTCAATATTGTTCCTTTGTTTCTGTTGAACTAAAGAGCTTTTGTTGCATAAATCAATATTTATTTTGCAGTGAAGTGGCGGTCTAATTGAATGATTCACTATTTAATTAGTTAATTGATGTCAGCTATCACAAACGAGCATCTACTGTGATTAAAAGTGCATCTGGGTAATAGCGGATGTTATGGGAAGGTGACAACACTGAAATGAAGGTAAATTGCTATGAGCCAATAACAACACAGGTGCTTTTAGTTTGAGTTATTTTAGTAAATTTAAATTGTTTTATTTTACTTCTCATTTTAATTCATTTGATATATAATTATATATAATTAATGAAAACCATTTGTAATAATTTTGAGTTTTGTTTTGCATGTTGTGGTAAGGTTCTCAGTTTGTCTCTTTCTTTTTACACTGAACTGAGAGTTCACTAAACTTGGACTTTGGTACACAGTAAATGTTCTTGTTTTCTGCTCTTCCACATTTAAAACAAAGTCTAGTGCCTCACACATGACTTGTACTCCAGTCTCTGAGGTGATCTTGCATAGAGCATGAAGACCTTGAATCATTCCTAAGTACATTGTGAGATTCTACACAGTATTTAAACTCTGTAACAGAATGTTAAAACATTAGAAAAATGAACCTTTTCCACACTGTAAAAGAATTCTGTAAAATTTACGGCAAAAACCCAGCAGCTGTGGTTGCCAGAATTTTACCGCAACATTTTAGGTTTTACGGATTAACTTAAATTTACATTCATATACCGTAATTTCATTAACTGATGTAATGTTAACCAACATATTGAAGTACTGAAATCTGTTTAGTACCTTTGTAATACACTGATAACCTCCAAAAGTAGGTGGTGATGAGAAAGTCACATGATGAACCAAAGCCCATCACAAGCAGTTTTTAAATACTAAAACTAAACACTAAACACCATCATAGTAACACACAAAATGAAATAATGCAATAAACTTTAATTTAACAACATTAGATGTAACATACAACTCTAATGAACAAAACTAATAAGAAAAAACTAAGAAGAAACATAGTTATTTCAACAAAAAAACATCAAATTTGAAATGTAACGCAGGGAATTCTTGGAATGTCAATTTGCAGTTATTCACAGCACATTTTGCGTTCTTTTTCATTTCGAAAAACGGTATTCTACCATAAAATTACATCCAATGTCCAATACAGTTTTTCGCCGTATATAGTAGGAAAATTTACCGTTAACCATTTGACAGGATTTTACTGTAGCATGTTTAGTCCTTTACCGTTAAATTTACCGTCATTTTTTACAGTGCATTGACGTATTAAAATGTTCTTGTCTGAATGTATTCTGAGTAAATAAAAGTATTGTGTACAACTTTGAGTAAGCATCATACTGCTAATATTTCAGTTAAATTTAGATGTTTTGGAGGCTCTTACATGCATGATATTGATATTTAGAATAATCATTAGTCAGATACTTTTATTGCTGTTAGTGTAGGGTAATCACATGGCTTTTACAGCTGATTGGCTCATGGCAGATTTTAAAATGTGTAAAGCATTTGACCTGAAGCTTCTGATTGTTGTAGAAGGTCTTAAACAGATTATGCTTGGCAGGTTGAGAATACCATCTTCAGTCTGATCATTCATGTTGAGCAAGGTCTTGTTTTGTCATCTGTCTGCCAATCTGCTTCAGCCTTCTCTACAGCAGCGACATAACAGAATATCACCATATCATCTGGCAGATGTAGTCCACAGTGTCAGATACAAAGCAGCATATGACATATCTAAGATTTCTGACTTTTCTGGTGACATCCAAGACATGAAATGGGCATAAAATCAGTGTGGTTTTCTCTTGATATTAAAGAAACCTGCAGCACATGCTTACAGCAAATGGATCAAATTTAACAACTTCCAAGTAACTTTTGACCTGTGCTGTTTTAAAGAACAAACATGTATAAAATATTTACTTGAATGTTGCAACAATGCCGCAGTGTGTTTTTGTGATCAAACATTTTGATGATATTCACATAACAGCCCATTCAATAAATCATAGATGTAGTTGTTGTAGTCTGATGAAACTTTGCAGAGTGTAAAGGAGTTTCTCTGACAAGAACATGTCAAATATTCAGCCTTCTAGCTCACTGAAAGGTGTTTATAAAGTTTAAAGTAACTTTACCACAGGTCTCCGAATATGCATTCGATGAGGTGTAGGAATATTGCAACATCATGAAACTTTAATGTGCATTTAGAGGACTGCTCTGAAATCTGAACATAACCACATACTAGTTATAAATACCTACATACTTAATTAGTATATAAACAATGTATGCATAAATACTGTGATTTTTACTGGGGGAAGGATGTGCCAGTACCAATGCTTGGGCCTTCCATGTTAAATCCGTAAAGAAGCTGTACTCTATTCAGGGTTTTCTTCACTTGCAGATGCATTCTAGTATTTGTCATGCTGTGTCAAATTTTAAGTTGTCACTTATCACTCTGTTTGACTGAACACATGTACATAAACAGATAAGCAGTTCTACAGCAGCCAACAATATGTTACAGTTGAGCCCCCTGGCAGACACTTTCTGAATAAATTGTTACTTTATGTGTGCCCACACAGGTGTAACAAGATTTAAATGTACAGCATCGCATCTGTTTTAAAAATGAAGGGCGCTGCAGTTACAGTACCATATGTGACCCTGGAACACAAAACCAGTCATAAGGGTCAATTTTTCCAAATTGAGATTTATACATCACTAAAAGCTGAATAAATAATCTTTCCACTGATGTATGGTTTGTTAGGATAGGACAATATTTGGGCGAGATACAACTATTTGAAAATCTAGAATCTGAGGGTGCCAAAAAATTGAAATACTGAGAAAATCACCTTTAAAGTTGTCCAAATACAGTTCTTAACAATGCATATTATTAATCAGAAATTAAGTTTTTATATATTTATAGTAGGAATCTTACAGAATATCTTCATGGAACGTGATCTTCACTTATCATCCTAATGATTTTTGGCATAAAACAAAAATCAATAATTTTGACCCATACAATGTATTTTTGGCTATTACTACAAATATACCCCAGCGACTTAAGACTGGTTTTGTGGTCCAGGGTCACTGTTATATACTTTTGCATGCATTGTTTTGTTAGTATTGGATATTTAATTGTTAGTATTAGATATTTAATTGTACATGCTAATTTTAAATTTAGATTGTGATTTGCAATAATCTAACACTCATCTTAATACAATGTGTGACCCTGGACCACATATTGTAAGTAGCACAGGTATATTTGTATCAATAGCCAAAAATACATTGTCTGATTCAAAATTATCGATTTTTTTTTTTTTTTTAATGCCAAAAATCATTAGGATATTAACGGAGAAGTCCACTTCCAGAACAAAAATTTACAGATGTACTCACCCCCTTGTTGTCCAAGATGTTCATGTCTTTTTTTTTTCTTCAACCATAAAGAAATTCTGTTTTTTTAGTTAAACATTTCAGTATTTTTCTCCATATAAAGGACTGATATGGTGCCCCGATTTTGAACTTCCAAAATGCAGTTTAAATGCGGCTTCAAACAATCCCAGCCGAGGAAGAAGGGTCTTATCTAGCAGAACGATCAGTTATTTTCATTTTAAAAAAAAACAGATCACATTAAACTTGTATGAGCTGGTTTGTTGCTGGGCTAATGACCAATTTGGATAATATGGAACCAGCTAGAGTATCCCAACCTACAACTAGCAGCCTAGACTGGATTTTACAGCATTGGAAATGAGGTTGAGGAGTTGTTTATGGAAACTGGCAAATTATTTATTTAGTAGTTTTAGGGACCTTGAGTTTTGAGAAATAAAATGTAGATGTGTATTTCCAGAAAACCTCCTACAACCTACAAACAAACCAGAAACAGTTAAACAGGACAGGGTAAAATGAAAATAACAACATTTTAGTACTTTATACTGGCTTTCTGATATTATGTCCATTTACTGTCTGTACATCAGGAAACTTCTACCTAAAACAAGACCAAATGTTCCATTGGTGTCTTAAACAGTTTTGTGACTTTTATCTGGGAATGAAACAGACTCATGATAGCTTTTATCAAATTGTGAAATCGTTTTGACACTTTGGACCCAAGAGTCTGCCCTTTCCAGAGATGAAGCGTTCTTCAGCGCTCTGGTTATTGGGTGGTCCGTAGGTGAGGGTCATCAGTCATTAGTCCACGAGAGGAAGGGGGGAAGGCGGTCGATATGGCTTTCTGACTTCCCGTATGAAAGGTGGCGAGCCTGTGTGTATTGGATGAAATGTTGGCATAGTGATTCCAGACGTGATCCTTCAAAACATTATGAAAGTTCTATCCATCACCGCACGCCTTCAGCCTTACCTAAGATTCAGTACGGGCTGGGAGACCGAAATAAGGTTTTCTGAAGGATAAAACGGTATTATCTATATCCACTAACCACCTGACCCTTGTGTAGGAGCCATTAGTCATTTCTTCCCTTTCCTTTTTGTTCTCCAAGCACAAACGGAGGCTCTTTTTGGAGCTGAACACTTTACTAAAGCACTGCAGCACTATTATTGGAACAGACTCTTTTATTCCCACCCTTTCAGACTCATTATTCCTCAAACTAACAGAACACCCACCACTTCCACTCTCCTCTAACTTCCTGTTCTTTTCACCAGCTACTTACTCTCTTGAGACATGGGGGACTTTGAAGGTGTCTCCTGGGATAAGCTTGATTTGGAGGGAACGGGACTGGTGGATTATCACACTTTGATCAGTGTTTCCTCTTTCTCCTGTTCCTGCCAATACACACATACACACTTTGCTGTGAATGTCCTCTGAAGGGGCAAAGAATTGTTGAACGGATGCTTTTTTTCATGGCTCTTGAGACTTTGACTTGGAAAATTGTTAAGTTCCTTACGAGAAAAAAAAAAAACAATTGTTGGCATGCAGTTTGAGTATAAATATACAGTATATAATTATACACTAACTTTCAGAATGTTTTGTATTTTTATATATTAAGGTGATAGAAACGTGATTACTTGGGTTTCTAAGGAGGTTTAATCAAAAGTTTCAGATTTCTCCTCCATTAATTGCATTGTAGGAGAAACAATTGAGATATTAAAGAGATCTCAATTGTGTTTACTTTCCTTCATGTGGAAAATCGATAGACTTGCCAGAGGAGGCACACCTCTTACGGCGTGGTAATTTCCTCACATTAGTGAGCTAATATTTGGTCCAAACACCCAGTGGAGCGGTAATCAAGAGCTTCCTCTTCCTCGTTCTCTCTTCACTCTTTCAGTCTCTGTTCTTTTAGAATTGCTCTGAATGTCAGTGAAGTGATTATATGTAAATGCATGCTAACAGCTCGCTTTTTTTTTTTTTTTTTTTAACTCTTTTTCCTTCGTGCTCCCACCCTTTTCTTTGTGTCTCCTTTCCGTGCCACAGTGTCAGAGTCGGCTTGGGCAATACAGAGGTGACATTTCAGGCAGACAGATTAGGCCCCACTCCAATTAATTTCTCCTCCCTTCCCACCGTTAAATACACAATCAGGCAAAGGCAAAATGTCAGCAAAACAAACGAGCAACTGCCACATGACTGACAATTACCGCAAAGCGGCTCAGAAATGCCAATATGTTGAAAGCGCCACCGCCTCCTGAGATGAATGAAGGGGCAAACATCCTTGTTTGGGGCTGTGTGTGTGTGTGGTTTTGCCAAGTTCAAGCAATTACACAGCACTGATCTTTTTGTACTATATCCTTAGGATGTGCTGTGTAGAGCGTCTTTGCTAGAGGGAGAAAAGCTAAAAGTGTCTTTTTTGTTTCATCAAACATCACTTGAAGATCTCTATCTACTCCTGTCAATATGACATGTCATATTAGTGCAGGGATTGTCTTTAATGCCATTGTTATAGATCTTACTTCTCAACTCAGCATCTTCAGTAATGCTGAAGAAAATTATCATCAGATTTTGCACTTGTGATATTGCACATTTGAACTTGAGGAGTTCATAGAGCTCAGTTACTGAATTTTGTTTCTTTGTCAGAACAGATTTGGAGAAATTTAGCATTACATAATTTGCTCACCAATAGATCCTCTGCAGTGAATAAGAGTCCAAACAGCTGATAAAACATCACAATAATCCACAAGTGATGTAGGTATTTACATATATAAATACATACAGTGAAATGCAAAAGTTTGGGAACCCCTTGCAGATTCTGTGAAAATGTGAATAATTGTAACAAAATAAGAGAGATAATACAAAATGCATTTTATTTTTTTTACATATAACATGTTTACATATAGTCCACAAGACAAAAAATATCTGAAATTATTAAAATAACCCCCTACAAAAGTTTGGGAACCCTTGGTTCCTAAAACTGTGTGTGGTTAAACCAGGCTCACACTACAGGATTTTTAGCCCAATATAATAATTGGTTAGGATTTTAAAATCCTTTGTTCTGAACCGTTAAACTGAGCACTGTTCTTCAGAAAAATCCTCCAGGTCCTGCAGATACCTCAGTTTTCCAGCATCTTTTGTATGTTTTAACCCTTTACAGCAGTGAGTGTATGATTTTGAGGTCCATTTTTTTCACACTGAGGACAATTGAGAGACTCAAACACAGCTATTAAAAGGTTCAAACATTCACTGATGCTGCAGAAGAAAAGGCAAAGCATTAAGAGACAGGGGGTGAAAACTTTTGAATTCAAATTGTACTTAATTTGTGTTCCAGGAAACATGCAATTATCTTCTGTTGTTTCCGAAGTGCAGCATTAAATGATTTCAACAAATTTTAACAAAATAAGAAAAAATTTGACTTTTTTGGACATCCTGTTCAAAAGTTTTCACCCCTGGCTCTTAATGCATTGTGTTTCCTTCTGCTTCTGAAGCATCAATGAATGTTTGAGCCTTTTTTAATAGTTGTGTTTGAGTCCCTCAGTTGTCCTCAGTGTTAAAAGATGGATCTCAAAATCATACTGGTGGAAAAGGTTCAAATATGCAAAATATGCTGGAAAACCGAAGAATCTGCAGGACCTGGAGGATTTTTCTGCAATAAACAGTCACAGATCATCCAGGTAACCACACACAGCATTAAGAACCAAGGGTTCCCAAACTTTTGAAGGGGGTTATTTTAATATTTTCAGCTATTTTTTGTCTTGTGGCCTATGTGTAAACATCTTTTATGTAAAAATGTCTTACTCATGACAGTGCTAAATAAAAAAAATAACATGCATTTTAAATGATCTCTCTTATGGTGTTAAAATTATTCACATTTTCACAGATTCTGCAAGGGGTTTCCAAACATTTGCATGCCACTGTAAGTACATTTACATATATAAATACATATATTCATAACTTTCCTCTCAGTACTGTACTTAAAAGGCATATCATCCACTATTTTAAAACGATGGTTGAAAAGCACATATTGAGTAATTAAAAGTTTTGGCACAAAAGTTTTGTGTTCTCACTATTTTACCAAAATAGCAGTTTTTTTTCTTGTTTGTAGGCTTCCGATCTGACAGATGCCTGCTCTGCTTGGAGGTGTTTGAAAGGTGACGGTGTCACCAGAGATGGAGAGATGAACATCTGCAGTGGAGCTCCCTCCCTGTGTGGAGGTAAAACAGAACAAACCCACGATCAACACAACCACAGTTTCAAGCTGTTTCTCTTGGAAAACAATTCAACCGGAACAGCAGAACAGCATCTCTCCCTGCCAGGCCATCTGTTGCACCCTTAAAGCCTACAGCATGCCCTTAAATGAGAAACACACAGAGGCAGAGATGGAAAAATATCCCCCAGAACGACTTTAAACATAGGGGACAGGTACTACCAAATGACATCAGCAAAGAGTAGATGGAAAGAGAACTACAGAGAGGCACTAGGAGTGAAACATAGCAGGTTGTTTTCTCATACCAACCATTTTTTAGCATCATATCTTCAGCTTCAGCTCTTCAGCTCACAAAACAAAAATAAGAATGGTGCATCACTCATATCACCAAGTGCCCTATGTTCATAAGCGTAGTTTTCCCAACTTAGCATGTTGGTTCTGCATGGTTTCTTGGTAGTTGTATATTGATCCAAGATATGCCAATATTTATTTACACATGTTTTCATTTAGCATTTCTTTATTTGCATTTATTGAAAGTGAGGTTCTGGACTCTGTGAAAACACAGTGGACCAACTCCAGCAGATGACATTGCAACCCAAATCATCACAGACTGTGGAAACTTAACACTGGACTTCAAGCAACTTGGGTTATAAGCTTCTTCACCCTTCCTCCAGACTTTAGGACCTTGTTTTCCAAATGAAATACAAAACTTGCTCTCATCTGAAAAGAGGACTTTGGACCACTGGGCAACAGTCCATTTCTTCTCCTCCTAAGCCCAGGTAAGACGCCTCTGACGTTGTCTGTGTTTCAGGAGTGGCTTAACAAGAGGAATACGACAACTGTAGCCAAATTCCTTGACACGTCTGTGTGTGGTGGCTCTTGATGCCTTGACCCCAGCCTTAGTCCATTCCTTGTGAAGCTCACCCAAATTCTTGAATCGATTTTGCTTGACAAGCCTCTCAAGGCTGCGGTTCTCTCAGTTGGTTATGCATTTTTTTCTTCCACACTTTTTCCTTCCACTCAACTTTCTGTTAACATGCTTGGATGCAGCACTCTGTGAACAGCCAGCTTCTTTGGCAATGAATGTTTGTGGCTTATCCTCCTTGTGAAGGGTGTCAATGATTGTCTTCTGGACAACTGTCAGATCAGCAGTCTTCCCCATGATTGTGTAGCCTAGAGAACCAAACTGAAAGACCATTTTGAAGGCTCAGGAAACTTTGCAGGTGTTTCGAGTTGATTAGCTGATTGGCATGTCACCATATTCTAATTTGTTGAGATGAATTGGTGGGTTTTTGTTAAATGTGAGCCAAAATTATCACAGTTAAAAGAACCAAAGACTTAAACTGCTTCGGTCTGTGTGCATTGAATTTAATTAATACACGAGTTTCACAATTTGAGTTGAATTACTGAAATTAATGAACTTTTCCACGACATTCTAATATATTGAGATGCACCTGTATACTGTATATCATGTTCAGATGTTTTGTCTGAATACTGGATTAACCTCAGACCAGTTTTTTTTTTTTTTAAAGCAACAGACAATTTAAAAACAGACCAATCAGAACACAGTTTATAGATGCTTGAGAATTTAATATTCTAAATATAGAAAATAATTGAAAATAAAATAGAATTAAATCATGTTATTTTTAATTTATTTAAATTAATTAATTAATTTATTTTACTTCCTTAATAAAGAATCAGAAATAAGAATTTAGGCTCATATTGTCTAAAACTCCACTTTGCCTAAGGCATTTCCAAATTGTTGGATGGCACTGTATTCTGGTATGAGATGTACATATGTGTTTATGAGATACTGTGTATATGCTGAAGTAATAGTTCACTCACATATTCAGTCTTTCATCATTTTGACACTTATTACTCTGGCGTTTCTTTGCCAGGGTTTCACCTTTCAAAGCCGTTCTGCATTAACATCTGTTTTCAGCTCCGATAACAGCGCCGGCCTTTTCAAAGCCTAGAAATATCAAGTCACTCAAAACACATTGTTTATGACGGACGAGGCTCCAGGCTATGACATAAAAGGTTATAAATAATTATTTCCCAAGTCAGATAATAAATCATAGACTGAGGCATCTTTAAAAATACAGTGGGCTTCCCTACTCTTATTTTTATACTGTATCCAGTCTCTGTTGTATAGAAGCACCTACTGAAGACTCTCTCCCTCTCTTTCTCCTTCTCTCTCTCTCGCTTGTGCACTCGCTCTCTGTCTGCTTTGGCTTCTTCCATTCTCTAACTAAAGCCTTTTACCTTTGCCTACAGGTGACAGAGACAAGGTGCGTGGGAAATCTCTTTGTGGCTTGTGAGAGATACTGAAAAGAAAAAGAAGAGAGACAGGGACTGAGACGAATAATCACACAAAGAGGAAGTGAAGAGGAAAGCTACATGTTTCGGGATCTTCACCCAGGTTACTGTCTTATAGGTCAGTTTTTTCCTTACTTTTTGAAAAGGAAAAAAAAACGTCCAAATTTGGGTCGTGAACCAAGACCAGTTGAGAAGCTCTGCTCTAGTCCTTCGTTATTTCCTCCTTGATGTCTGAATTAGAGATGGACAGTTTGGACAAGTCATAAACAGCCTGACACAGCTGTCTGCTTAAATGAGAGACAGGATTTTCTTGCACTGTCTTCAGACATCAAGGCTTATTAGACCTGTGGAGTTCAGAAAACCATGTGAAATATGCAGCTCACTCCATTGCCTCCAGGTACATAAACACGTAGATCATTGACAGTCTGACACACTTCTGTATGCAGAATAGAGTTGATTTCTTCTGGACTGAACTGGGGTGAGGTGAGATATGATGTGAGAAACATACATCTGAATGTTAATCAGCCATAATCAATATCCTTGTGGTTCATGGTTAATGATAAGGAGAGGAATGTGTTATACCAGTTTATTCACTGCATTGGTGATATATTAAATACTCTCAGGGCTATTTACAGTTCGAAAATACTGCTGGCCAAACTGTTAGGTTTGTTAGGCTAAAACTGCAATAATTATATATTACCAATCTTCTGGTCTTCCTCAAATATTACATAAAGGGAGCTAGTATGATCAGAAACAGCTCCACTCAGAGCCTGATCACAGCTAGACATACTAATGTTCCTGGCGCTGCATTTAGATATAGTTTTTGCATTGTTTCTTAAGATTGCAAAGTTAAGCCTCAAGGCTTTTTACCTCAAATGAGATTCTTTTGAGAATTGATCAGATTTATGGTTTCCTTGTTCACCCGATATTTAAAATCTGTCATATTCAACCTAGTAAAAAAGTACACTACAAATACATTTACATATTTATATACTTAATAGAAATACTCTGCAGTTGTACTTTTATCCCCAGTTTCACAGACAAGGCTGAAACCAGTCTTGAAACCAGGCTTTAGTATACTAAACCATATGTTAAATTGAAAGTAATAGATTTAAAATGCATTTATTTTATACTAAGTATAGTTCAAGTCTATTAACATATTTACTAACATATATCGCTCAAGACTTATATAAAATTTGTAATTGAACTTCATTTGGAGTACTACTTGTGCACAATGCAGATTTCTTAATATTAAGCCTAAAATATATTTTAATGTCACTTTTCATGAGGATTGTATGATTTTTAAATAATATTTTTAAATGCAAAATATTTAAAGTGTACCTAAAGTATACTTGCAAAAGTTCCAATCAAATATATTTAAGTATATCTTTAGTTGGACTTAAGCAATACTTCCACACAATTAAAGTGCATTAAGTACAAAATTAGTTGTTCTAATTTAGCATACTTTAAATATACCAGTTTAGTATACTATTGCAGGGTTTTTTAATAAGGTACATAATATGTAAATGTATTTGTAGTATACTTAGCATGAAATAAATGTATGTTATAGTATATTTAGTATATTTATTTTTCACTAGGGTGTAAGAAACAAATCCATCATTAAGGTATTCTAACTTTAAACTGTCCCTTCTGGCTAAAGTATGAGTCTTATATCCAAGAAACGTGCAGTGATGATAAGTAATGTGATGCAAAGCAAAATATGTATATATGAACCCCTAGAATAACATACAGAATTCTGTCGGCAAACACAGATAGTGCTTACAGTCCATTTTTCCACCTCGAGTTCCCAGATACCTTAAGTTTGACTGTCTTGTCACGGCTTATTTGATGAAGATTACCCTGTCAGTGTAATTCAGTGCCATTACAGCCAGGGCACACCTATAAGAGCACTTAAAAAGCCAGACGACTCATCATAGACTAATTCCGTCAGACAGAAGGGCTTTCTCACAGTCTTCCTTCACAAACCCAAGATCAAACGGAGGAGCCAGGGGCTGCAGCAGCCGTTGCTCACGATTTCTCTTTTCTTCCCCCTTTTTCGCCCTCTTCTACCACCAAAGTGCTTTGTTCTCGAGAGAAAATGATTGTCACCGATGGGAGTAGTTCTCAGATTTTCTAAAGCATCTGGAGTGTCAAAAGAGGAGGTGCTGTCAAAGTGAATTATGGGATAAGGCTGCTATATTTTCTGACTTTTGGAGACACTAATGTGACACCTGGAGTTTCATATGTAGCAAATATTCAAAAACTTTTCACAAATGGATCCTTAACTTCATTTGGTGTGCTTAGTGACGCAAAATCTGCCTTGTAGAAGCCATTAAAGGCAAAGTATTTGGGTCATATATCTTTCCTAATGTAATCTGTCACTTTTACTCTCGGGATGTTATAACTGACAATAGCAATTGCAAAGATTGGCTGGGTTTTGACTATCAGGGGAATGTGTTATGCTGGTGTATAAGTTAGTTTATTCAAAATCTAAGCTAAAACATCAGATTAGCCGTAATAAATCTCTATAAATTTTAAACTGTGAAAGAGCTCTCTTTACAACTTTGATTATCTCTCTGTCAAGCCCTTTTGCAGTGCGAAATGTTGCTAAATGGCATTATGGGTAATGGAATTCCACTGATTAAACACAGGGTAAAATTATGATGAACTCACCGTGTGAAAATGGGTCGGGGGGAAAGATGATGCTCATTCTGAACTCCCGTCTGCGATTTGTTTGGTCGTCTGAGTTAAAACTGCATTTATGGCCACTCATTCCATTTGTTTGGAGAAGATAACGACGTGCCTGTGGTTCATTTAGGAGATGCACTGAGATTTAATTTACCTTATGGGATAGTGAAAGCAATTAAACTGGGAAACATTTTATGTTGCAATTACTATAATTTCATGTTATTGCTCACACAAATTGGCAGATATTATAGCAGTGCTCATTTGTACTCTGAATTGGGAGTCTTTGCTTATATAGACTTGCCTTTTGTTTAAAGCAACTGAAAGAGCTGGAGAGCTTAAAATAACCTGTGGGTGCAATGGTTTTCATTTCTGTTTTTTTTGTTGACATTCACTTATTAAAGAAAGCTAAACAACACTATTTGTTTATAAATATATATATATATATATATATAAATAATTCTAAAATGCTGATTGTTGTAAACAGCATTTATTTGAGATATATTTTTCGTACCATATATATATATATATATATATATATATATGCACACAGCATTTGATTGGGCAAAAGCATATTTTATTGTAAGTAATTTGTTGTTTGCATTTTAATGTACAAATGTGTTGCATATTTGATGCACTTTTGCATTTAGGTTGCATTTAGGTTGCAGGTTGTATTGGGGGGAGGGGATTTCCTAATTCTGGAGAGCATTTGACTGGGCAAAAGCATATTTTACAGTCAACAATGAGTCAACAATATTTAATCTCTTGAAATATTTTGCATTTTAATGTACAAATATGTTGCATATTTGATGCACATTTGCATTTAGGTTGCATTCATTTGATCAAAATATACTGACAATTATATATACATAATTTATATAAGATATATATTATTAGAATCACATGATGCTTCAGAAATCATTCTAAAATGCTTATGTTTTCTAAGCATTTATTTTAAATATATTTTTGGTACCATTGCAAAATTGTAAATGTCCTTTCTGTCACTTTTGATCAGTTTTATGCATTTTTATCGCTACATAAAAATATTTTACTACTTTTACTATATAATATGTATCTAACAAAAGCCTTACTACTTACATTTTTAGATATTTTAATTGGAAAACAAGACAGAAACATACTGATTAAAGACAATTTTGCATTGTAACAGCTCAAAAGCTCATGTTTTGATGTTGTGGCATTTTGAAGGATCAATCCTATGTATTAATAATGAATTTAAGCAAGAGCAAGACATAATTTATTCCTATTGTAGGAAAAACATAAAACCTCAATCCAGTAATCAGACCTCAAACAACAACTTGCATTTGAATCAGGAGATTAATATTTATTTTTCTGTAAGAGTGTTAATGGCCACGCTCTCAGCCTGATATGAGTTTACCAGCAGAGCACAGATTCCCTTAAATAGTCAATAAAACACATGCTTTCTTCACAGCCTTCAACTGACTGCCTTCCTCGATGGATTGTGTTTATGAGAATGCTCTGAGAGACATCTGGAGTTCCTATTGATAGACAAATAGCGACACAGATGTACTTTATTGATCCCCCCGAGGAAACGACAGAAATAAGCATGGAGGCTTTTAGCCACTTAAAATTGTCATCGCAAGTTTGTCAACAAATAAATCTATGAGCAAATAAATGGTCCGGAGTCTGGGTTTTGTGGAACGGATTACAGGCAGCAAACTGCCTATCTGTTGTGAAGACTTTGCCAATATTTTGCGTTAACTGAGTGTAAATGCAGATATTGTGGATTGTTTAGATGAATGGATCCTTTTGGGTTAACAATTCACTGTCATTGAACCTTACAGCCACTGACAGGATGTAACAACGATGGTGTCTAATTAGAATGTAGCATTGGAGAGATATTGAGCGTTAAATGTGTCCTTACCAGATGAAGTGTTGTTTACTCACAGCTGGTCATGCATTTAAAATCATTATCATAATAATCTGCAGTGAACGCTGTGTGGTCTCGGAAGCTGCTTTGTGCTCTGTTTATAATATTGCATTCATTGGAAATAAATGCAGCTGTTTTAGATTGTTTGTCACTTTGACAAATTGAATACAAGGCTTTAAAGAGTGGACAATCTGAAAGCATCAGTTCTTCAAAGCTGATGTTCCTCTCAGTGTCTATGGTGCCCTTGATTAAATTTAATAAGCATTAAATGTTAATGTAGCAGTACAGCTTAGATATTCAGCACCTTGGTCAGCGGCAAGGGCATTCAGCACCATGGACAAGACCAAATTATCCACATCTGCTTGGCAAAATAACAGTTGACCAGGACCATATTTAAATAGATCTATAGTATCCAAGCTTCACTAGTGACAACTAGGGATTCACCGTCTTGAATCAAACAAGGTCGGTTTCTGAATTGTATGCAGAACGCTAACAGAAGTAAAGCCATACTAGAGACTTAATGCAGCAATGCGAATAACAATGAATCTCTCTGCGAGAGGCTTTTAAATAGGTGATGGGAAGAGTTTTGTGCTTTGAAGTTGAAGTTTTGGATGGCAAAGGATGTCAGGCTGAAGTTAATGAGCAGGATTTAGCTGCATGCTAAACCGCTGAAGTAAAACTACATGATTAGTTGAGAAGTACAATCAAAGCAGGCCCAAAATAACCATGTGGGAGAAGATGAATGTTTTTGTATTGGACAGTTGAAACGCATTAATATTGCATGCATAAATAGCCCATTAGAGTGGGCTTTAAAGAAATCAGATTCTTTGCCTTCTTGCAAATCCATTTAAAAGTAAGGTCAAAAGGAAGTCATGGACGTAATGAACTGATAATTGTTCTCAGCAGGTACATTTAGGAGTCTCGTCAGGACACGCTTACTCTACATTGCAAATGTACCATAAATCCCAGCGGGGCGAGAGAGAAAATGGTAATAAAATCAGTGATCATTTGAAATAGGTGTTGAATAACCACCCTGGTGATTGGGGGGGTGCACCCAGTCAGTCAGCGGAAAGCAAAGGGCATCTTTCAGGAGACTGAGAAATTACTTTTGTTCAATTAAATCTCTATGGAAATTATGTTCTGAGCTATTAACCATGGCTTTTTGTTGTTCATCTGCTGAATAGAGTCGTGCGACCCATGAAATGTCAGCCAATATATAGAAATGAACCAGCAAAGACTAAAAACACACTGAAAATACTGACCACCTGAATGGACATATATACATTAGTCACCTGTATTGCTGTTGTTAAGTGTTTAAAAGAAATAGCTCATTTAAAAAAAAAAAAAAAAAAAAAAAAACCTGTTGGAGTTTCTTCCTTCTGTTAAACATAAAAGAAGATATTTTGAAGAATGTTGGTAACCAAACAGTTGTTGGTCCCTTATGAGTAAATGAGGAAAGAATTATCATTTTTGAGTGAACTGTTCAATCGGCAGCATCCCTGAACACATCCAGAGTCAATTCTGGGCCTAGTGCCCATCTCAGAGAGGATGGCAGACTGGCTTTTTCATTTTTTTCCTTTTTAATCACTGGAGGAAGGCTGAAGGAAGAGGTCTAAAGCTGGATTTTTGGCACCTCCGGCCCTCTTCTATGTTCTCTCACACCATTTGGCTCTGTTACAAGTCTGGCATCCTTTTGCTCTGCCAGATCGCTTTTAATTGTTGGCCCAAGTGGTGCAGTTATTTGGATAATCTTGTTCTCTTTGAAGAAAAAACAAGTGTCATGTTGTCTCTTGGACCGTCTTACTGTCCAAGGTCTTGCAGAGGACATTGTTGCAATGCAATGTGATTATTTTCAAATGCTCATGCAAAGTGAAACCTGCATTACAGTTGCCATAGCAAATAAGACTTAAGTGGTAGACTTCCATTAGATCTTTAAT